>NC_081346.1:75186922-75486922 GCF_029784015.1 Lycium ferocissimum
ATCGAGAGACTCCGAGGTCTTTGCCGGGAGATTGAGAGTGACAGAGAGACTCCGAGGTTTTTGCCGGGAGATTGAGAGTAATCGAGAGACTCCGAGAGTCTTAATCGGAGAGTCTTTGCCGGAGATGATTAATAGCCTCCGAGGCTTCGCCGAGAGCACGAGTGGTACATGGACTTCGCGGGTCCCCCATGGGTCATGACTATGAGGCATTCACATAAAGATGTGTGTACGAGTGGAGTGTGAAGTGACTATCGTATTGCTTTGCATTCATCCACTTATATATTCGACCGATCATTTGGTGAATTATATCCGTCTTGGTTGATTTCATGATTCCTTTACACCTTACTTGTATATGATACGTGACCATACCGTTTGCTCTATGTGCTACTTGTTGGTTTTGACTTCTTCATGCGTTATCTAATCATTGTCGACTATGACGCTACCTGGGCATGGTTTGCAGACGATACTACTCTTCGCACTTTTGTTGAGTGCGAGTACGATCCGAGCTCCGGTCTACGCCCCGTGGGCGATACGTGAGGGTGATATCTTTTAGTTATTCGGGGTGAGCTACTCCGTCATCCGTGGCCCACGAAGGACCTCCTCTATCTATTTCTCGTTTTTGTATTCGACGGACAATACGTAGCCTTCGGGTATTTTCGGACTTCTATTCCGTCCTATGTTAGCGCTCTTGTACCCTTTGACCGCATTTTTGGGATTGTCGTGACATTTCTTGTTATGATAAGTATTTAAAACTTGATAACTTATTCTTAATTAATTTTCCGCTTATTTAACTTGTTATTAGTAATGTGGTTCGCCACTCGGGCGGATAGTGTAGGTGCCACCACGACTCGCGAATTGGGTCGTGACATTATGCAAGACGCATCACATTTATTTTATACAATTAAACAATAGCACTTATTTACTTTCAAACCTTATAAATATTATTGCATCGTATAGTTTTCACTACCACGTAATTACTAGCAATTATACTCGGCATTGCATAATTTGTTCATTTTAGCACTTATTAATATGTAATTTATCAAAGGATGTCAAATTCATTATTTGAAGCCCACCTTATTTTTAAAGAGGCCAGTCAATTTTTTAGGCCCAACCGGACCCAAAAACCGGCCCAACAACGGCCATACCCGATCAGCCCACTCTCCATTTTCTAAAAAAACAAAAGGGAACAAATCAGATCCTAATCAGCCGTCTCTTTCACCCCTTTTTCTCTTTGAAGCAAAGCTAGTTTAATTTCGTTGATATCATTTCCTAAACAATAAATCCTTTGCTGCTTTGCTTTGGTATTTGAATCGGCTCCGAGTATATACAAACTTGGAGTTTACGATGTTTCGAGAGTAGATCGGAGGTCCGAAGCCTCACTTCGCTGCACCCGAAGGAGGTAATTCTCCATTCCCTTTTTTATTTCTGTTGCATTTCTCTGTGTGGCTCTGTGTCATTTTAGTTCATTGTTCCAGGATGCAAGTATGTTAATTTTTAGTTAAGTTGTTTTAATTCGATAGATAAGCCTGTTCTGTGTTGGTTCGTTTCTTGTCGCGAGGGATTCGCGCGTTCAGTTTGAGTATTTGTATACGTGTTAGGACGGTCGAGTTCTGCGTATGAATCATATTCGTTCAGTTTGACGTAGTTAAAAGGAATAGAGTTATGTGAAATGATCTACCTGGTTATTAAACATGTTAATCAGCTCAACCATCTTCTTGTGTAGTATGATTAAGCTTGATTGATGTGTTAAGCCCTGCTATTTAAATCTTAAATAAGTTGATCTTATTTTGCTAAGCATGTTTGAATGTCTTGGTTCCTATTCATCACTGGCTGTTATATCATTAGCCGCGACTAGTGGCTATATCGGTGTAGGTTTCTTTGTTTCATTTGTTGAGAAACCATAGCACGTCTTGATTTGTTTTAATAAAGATGACATACCTTACTTTGATTTGGCTGCTGAAACTGTAGTCGTAGTCGAAGGAGAAAAAAACCTGCTGTTTTGCCTAGTGTTCGAATTGCCTAGTCTGCTTAAGTTAGTTTAATTCAATGAAGCCTTATACGAGGAGTTATTTTACAGTTACGGTATCGTTAGTGTCTCTATGCTAGTCTATAAGCTGATTCTGATAGGTTTTGGTGTTGGCATGAATTTAGTTTGGGTTCATATAGTCTTCAGCATGATAAATGGGATTAAGTAACATCTCCCTATGGCAACTTGGATATTAGTAACTACTCAGTTATTCCAAAACAGCAGTTGACTGAGATTTTCTAGCTAAATTGCTTCTTGTATAAAATACCTACTGTTTCAATCGTATCTAAAAGTGGATCTCTTTTCTCTTTCAAACAAACTGCAATCTGTTGGTATCATGTTTTTGTTTTCCTTTTTGGTTTAATTTAGCTCTGCCCTGCTATTTATGGTATCTGATTGTTATTCCTCGCTTAGTTAGCTGTCCCCGTTTGTTCTATTATAACTCTGATGAGTGTTTAGCATTAGCATGAGCTTGTCTGATCCACTTAGTTAAGTGTATTAGTTTAAGTTAAATATTAGCCTGTTTCCCTTCTGCCATTTTCAATTTAGTTGTTGTTGTAATCTATATATAGTCAAGATATTAGCATATAGTTTGGCTTTTAAAATGGTTTGGAGCTATTCTTTGAGATTTCAAACTGATGATAGTTTTAAAAGTGTAACGTTGGTTTCAATATAGTTTGTTTAAATTTCTAGCCTGTGGTCAAGTTTTCTTTTAAGAACCTATACTGCTTCTGTTAATATCAAGATCCGCCCTAATTGGACTTTAAGATCCATGACCATGTGAATTAGTCTATTTGCTTCTATATGGTGCTCAGCTTGTAATCTACAAGTTCTGTTCTGTGTCTTTGTTTGGATTACTTCTATGTTCCTAGGCATGTGAGTCATTTGAACCTGGTATGAACCTGTTGGTCATGATATCAGTGTCTTTTGCACTATCTGCTCTTACTTGTCCCCTCCATACCTGATTTTTTCGTGGCTTGGTATACTCCCAAGTATACATAGTATATAAACCTTATTCGTTGGTCGTATACTAATCCGTTTCTTTTCGTTTTATGCATGACCATCGCACACGGGCCCGAGGACTCGTTTTTCAAGGCTCGGTGTTGGGCTAAAAGCCCAACATAATTTCCTCAAGTCATCTTCCAGCCTGGGCCGAGGCCCATATAACAGTAGCAGCCCACAACAATACAAAGAAATTACTGGGCATAAGCCCAATAGCGGCAGATCAGCGGCCCAAATGGGCCGAGCCCATTTTATTTATTTATTCCTCTATTCTTTTATGCATTTAATTTGTATCACATGACTAACATTTTGTTCGTTTAGATAAACCTTAGTGAAATTAGTAGGTTTAGTTTTAGTAATGGGTAGTTAGTTTAAGGAAGACTAACAAATTTCATAAGTTTATTTCTCTTTTCACATTAATATTATTTATAATGTCTAATATTTATTTTATTGGGAATAATTGATTTGCAAAATGACATGACTATATATTTTTTTAGTAAAGGGAATCATATTTTTGCTATCATAGACATTTCAAACGTCATATATATATTTTATAAACAGCTTTTCAAATTTGGAGTCAATCACGCATCATCTTATTTAAGCATAATTAATAAAAATAAAATAAAAAAAAACAGCATTAGTATTTAAAATCATATCAATATTTATAAATTTATTTTAAATGGCACTTTGGAGTTTCCTTTTATGCAAAATATTATATTGTCTACAAATCTCTTTCTAAATGGCATTTTTATTTAAAGCCTAGCAACTTTTATAAGTTTTATTTTAAATGGCATTTAAAATCTTCTTTTTTTGCAAATCATTATATTTTCTCTAAATCCTATTTTAAGCAATATTCTTATATTTTTCTTAAAAACCTTAGCAACACTTCTTAGCTCCTTTTCTTAAAATTTCAGGCACCTTATTTAACCTTAATTAATTAATCTAAGTTTGGCTGGTAAACCGTAGTTAACGGATCCTAGAGGATGCCTCACCCCTTCCCTTTAGGATAATTAGAACCCTTACCTAGAGTTGAAATTAAGCAGACCATTAACGGAGGTTTAGTTAGCTTTACCTTAGTTAATAATTAGGTGTCCTAATTCACCTTAAAATCAATTAGGTGGCGACTCCTTAAAATAAAACAAAAATAGGAATCTCCAATATGTTGTACCTAATTTAACCCGTTGAAATGGGGGTATAACATAGTTGATTCAAGAAATAAGTGTTAAGTATTTTGATTAACATTAATGCTCCATTTTGCGTGTGTGAATTTGAGACATGATGTTGGTGCTGGATATTCTATAGTTACTTTTGTAATTGACCTATGAAAGGACTATTATTTAGATCGTTGAGTCGTTGACCATGAAAATTACGGTGTAGTCCAACTCTCAGTGCTAATATAGAGCACAGATTGATCTCTACAAATTCAAGATCCGGGACTCAGTCACCAAAATCTAAACAAATGCAAAGTTAGCATGTTTAAAACTGACCAAGCATATGGCTGATCCAGAGAAATGCTTCCCATAGACTTAACTCATTTTTCCGTTTTAATTAGATCACGAGAATATGTTATCGAAGCATTCTTTTTTATATTTTCATATATTTGAGATTACCTTTTTATTCAAATACGTAATTTTAATCAACTTACAATGACAATTTATGCAAACAGCTTATAGGCATAAGCCCATCCAAACAGGCTCTAAGTTGGGGTAGTCTAACTTATTTTTTCAGCTTATAAGCTGCTTTTTGTTTGCACTTAATGGAGGTCTGAATCTTAATCATTCAAATTCATCCCAATAAGTGCATTTGTTTTTAAGATCTAAATCTTAGTTATTCAGATTCAACCCATTAAGTTCATTTGTTTTGTTTTCATATGAAGCCTCCGAATAGGTCTCGAATGAATCAGATCTATAACAGAGTCTTAACACCATTCAGACTCACTTAAATAATACTATTATTTCATAAAATCTTCCACGACTTATCTTCTCATGCCTCTAACTATCCTTCTCAACCAGATACCAATTTTTAACCTCTTGAACGGGTAAGTTTTCATAATTTAGTCTAGTATTTTTTATATTCGTAAAATCTTAGGTGTATTGATGTTTACCAAGAACTCTTGAAAGCGCAAAAATTAACTAATTAACTGTAATAGCAAAATTGTTTTCTTGAAGTTTTTTGGAGTCTCTTAAAAACTTTGTTTGAAATCTCATGTATATCTACCCAGTTCATGATCTAATCTGTACCAGAAAAATTAAAGATGAGTGAATCCATCTACTCAATAAAATCCCTACTTCCACTTCTCAATCTTTGAAAGATCGCAGTGACTCTATAAGATAATAACAACGAATTTAAAAAAAAAAAAAAACTTGAATACTACATAACCTTCTAATCAAATTTGGAACTTAATACATAATACAAGCTTCAAGAAACAACAAAGAACGTTCAGAAATTGTGTCAAGCATCAAAAAGTTTACCCCTTTTATCTTATTTTAATAAAGTTTCTTACTAGAAAACATCTTGTGGGATCAGCCATAATAGCTCTCTATCACTTTCGGTTGATAGAGAAAGGTTTGCCATTTTAATAATAAGCACAGATTCTTAAAACATTTAGTGTTACCTTGTTACATTAATTTATTATATTGATATATGGAGTAACTTTTATTTGCATTTTAGATAGTTCAAATTATTTATCAAATATAAATATTCAAAAAAAAAATTCTATCAAAAAATAAATAGTTCAAATTATTTATAAAATATAAATATTCAAAAAAAAAAATCTATCAAAAAATAAATTTATTTTGCTGAAATAAGATTTTTATAATATTTCATTGATATATTGGTTAATTCCATATGCACATTCAGATATTGAAAACAAACACTCTTAATCGTACAGTATTCAGATCTGCACAACATCTTAATATTCAGATGTGCATTCAGATTCAGACATCTAGATCTTAATGCACATCTTAATGTTCAGATGTGTATTCAGATTCAGACGTCTTAATCTTAATGTAAACAAATGAGACCTAGATAAACTGGCGTCTCTTGCAGATATTTTTGTCCATGATGCCACTGGGGCTGCAAACAGAATATTCCCTTCCACTGTATATGTTGCTCAGTTCATGAAGCCAAAGCCAGCAGTTGCTGGATTCCTCATGCACAAGGTACAAATTATAAATTTTGGACCACAAAGTGGGGTCTGGGGAGGGTAGAGTGTACGCAGATCTTACCTTTACCTCGGCAGGTAGAGAGGCAAAATGTTCACTGAAAATTAGCTCAATTGGGTAGCACACACTTGAATGGTCAATCTGGTGGTTAAACCGGTTTATGTATTTTGGCTGGAAACTGTTCTACTGCCTTGTAGGTGGCTTAATTTTCTTGTATCTTTGTTGCTTACCCCGAATCTTGATGATATTAGGAACTTCACTATCTCGTTGGAGCCTTGGCAAATCCAAAAAAGAGGCCACTTGCTGCCATTGTTGGTGGCGCGAACCTATCAGACAAGATTCATCTGATAAAGTCACTATTGAAGAAGGTTGACTTTCTATTGCTTGGTGGAGGCATTGTCTTTACTTTCTAAAAGGCCATGGGGTATTCTGTTGGATCCTCACTTGTGGAGGAGTGCTATCTCAAAATGGCGAAAAGACTTATGAGGAGGGCAAAAGCAAAGGAAAACGCAAACCGAAAGGGTGCTATAGTGCTTCCTTCTGACGTAGTGGTAGCAGATAGGTTTGGTGCTCTTGCTGAAAGAAAGGTAAATGGCTTTGGCAGTGGTATCTTGTTCTATTTGTAGCCATTGTCCTGACTCTTGCTCACAGGTTCTATTTGTCCTATTTTCTTTGCCTTTCAGGCTGTTCCAGCACGTAAAATCCCTGATCGCTGGATGGGGTTAGATATTGGACCTGAAACTATAGTCTCTTTTGGCCAAAAATTGGATACGGCCGAAACTATCATCTGGAATGGACCTAGGGGAGTGTACGAGTATCGCAGCTTCAATGCTGGAACAGAGGTATAAAAGGAAAATCTCTGTTTCGTCGTGCAACGAGCCAATTGAATTGTCCGTTGAGCACCTCAAGGCTATGTCATAATAGATCCGAACACCTGCCCCGGATCGACTTCCAGATCATAATTGCTCTAGTAAATAACTAAAGAAATATTGGTCTAGTTTGAATATTGATTGTTTCCTTTTGTTGATTGATTTTGATTGCATCTATAACCTTTTGGCATATATTATCCAGGCTATTGCAAAAAAAAAAAACTGGCAGAGCTTACTGAAAAGGAAGCAACAACAATCATAGTTGGCGGCCATACTGTTGCGGCTGTGAAGAAGGTGCAGCTTGCTGGAAAGATGACCCACATTTCAACAGGAGGGATTGCCAGTTTGGAGATTCTGGAGGGGAAAAAGCCTCCTGGGGTGCGTATCCTTGATGCTGATGCTTGAGCATTATTTGTGCTTATTATGCTCTAGGGGTATTCATAGTTTTGGACTTATGGTTCAGTGTCAAATCTGTCGTATTCAATTGGGCATAACAGCAAGAGCTTCAATCGCAACTCTTACCCAGAATTTTTCATTATTCATCCCATGATAAATAATGCCACAAAAGACCTACCGGGCCAGTGGACCACTACAAACAGCTGTAGTGTCGACGGCGATCCGAATTGCGAAATAAAATTTTAAACAATCTATCAAGATAGGAAATATATCTATATATAATATAAAGCTAGGCATAGACAAGGTGATGTTGCACATCTCTATGGCCTCTATTTTTATTTATCTTTTTTCTCCTTTTTTGACATTTTTTCTATTTTTTCCTATATTAAATATAAAATAAAATCAAAGACACTCATTTAACTCTCTTTACACTCATTTAACGCTCTTAATTATGTTAAATGTGCTATATTAATTGGTCAGTTATGTACCTCGTTGTATTTCAATTTCCAAGCAAGAACAACAAAACCATAATAGCCGAATGGAGATAAGGGGCACATTAAATTCAATTACTATAAATTATGCTGATTTTCCATGCAGCTATCAACATTCAGCTGTATGCAACTATTTTGTGTGTTATAGTTTTGCAATTTTCTTTTTTGAACGTGTTATGTTGGAGGTTTTTGTAGATCCTCCCCATGGCTTAAAATTGTCTTTCTTTAATTCTATATTTTCACACAAGGGCAAAGAAACCAATGGAAAAAGGTAAGTTATACCATACTTTATTGTATGTTGTAGTTATGCTAATTGTATCTGTCATTTTCTTATTTGTATAGTGATATATTGAAGTTTTTGTTGATCTACTCTTTCTTCGGGACTTAAAGTTGTCTTTCTTTAATTCTTTCTTACGACACAAGGGCAAATAAACCCAATGAAATAAGGTAATTCATACCATTCACGTTGGAAGACAGGCTCTCAAGATTTATTGGTTCATTTTCATGTTTTTTTTTTTTTTTTGTTTAAGTTCATTTTCATGATTCCAATTGCTACAGATTTTTTTGCAACATAATATGTTAGGATTTAAACAAATTTTATACATACATGCAGGGAGTATTCAAAGAGAGGCTGCACCACAAAAAAAAAAGTATGTAGTAGGCTTTTGGAGGTGCTTAGATTTTTCAGGAATGGAGGTGAAAAGTATGATGAATTCGGAGTACGATAGTCAAAATACTTAATTTTTATATGAATTCAGATAAAATAAATTGAAGTACTCAAGTCAACATAATGATTTAAAATATTTTTTTAAACATTGAATGAGATAAATTGAACAAAATTGGATGAGATAAATTGAAGGGATAACCGTCTAAAGAGAGCCAAAAAGATGGAAGATCATAATAGAGGAAGAAAAGTGACATATTAATATTAAATTATAATAGAGAAAGTAAGCCAAGAAAGAGGGTTTAACTAAAAGAAGGAGAAAAAAAAATCAAGGATAAATTGGAAGTAATTGATGTGACTTTTCTGGAATATAACTTATTTAGGGGATGGAGAATGTGAGAGGGAGATTAATGAATACAGAGAAGACAATGTAGAAAGGAAAAATGGAGAAAAAGTGATTAAATAGATGTACACCACAATTATAGAAGATTTTTTTTAAACAAAAGTTGTGTTTTATGATCGCTTAGTCTTCACTTCACTTCAGAATAGATAGTCGTTTTCCTAGAAAATTTAATGAAACTTCTTTTGTGAAGTTTTATATTTTTGTCTCCTTAATGTTTGAAGTGATAATATTTTTTAATATTGGGTGTTAAAAAAAATTAGTTCGTAAATTCAATGAGGATTTTCAAACTGCGCAAAACGCGAGCACATTCACTAGTATATATATATAAACAAAAAGAGAGGTGAATCTTTCTACCAGAGGTCACATCAAAGATAACAAAGTACTTCATTGATGCTAAATTTACCCTTCTATTTCTTTCCAGTCTTTAGCTTCAGCAACGAGGCAAGTTAATTCTTGAGCAAATCACTCTTAGCATTCAACACAAGCCTTTCCTATATATAATTGGATACAAGTTGATATAACTACACAAGCTAAAACTGTTCCGCTGCTTGCACTCTGGCAAACAAAGAAACAGGTCAAAAATTACTACCAAAATTTATCCGGCCACACAAACTATGCTGTAGCAGAACTCTGACTAGGGCCACCTCTCCGTCCTCTCTCTTACTTGATAGCCTTCACCACCTCATCCACCTTGACCCCTACCACGCCCTGAAAAATTACGTCCTCCATATTCATTTCTCCCATAGCTCCAACCTCCACCAAAGTTTCCGCGGCCCCTGAAATTGTCATTTCGGAACCTGCCTCTCGCGCTACCAGCTGTAACATCAAATAGGAAAACCAGGTTTATAATTTTATACGAAAAGTCAAGGTCCAATCAACTCATATAGATTGATGGTATGAATAGATAGCAGAATTTGATGTCTATGTGGACTCAGCATCCGAAAATTTTAAGGATAACACACTCTTTTTCACTTACCTCTAGTTGTAGTTCTCTTCATCTCAACCACAGCTTGACGACCCCCAATAGTAATGGGTGAATCCTGAAGAAATGAATTGTCACGGTAAAACAATGGATCCACAAATTTAACAGTTTTGAACCATAAACATGTTTCAAGTACTAGATAACAAAGAAGAAGCATCCAATACCCTGAGTATAAAGAATTAAAGATCACTAAAAGGATAGAAGAGAGAGAAGAGAGAAAAGTTAATTTTCACACACATTATGCAACCTAATTTGCACATCCTGATGCTACTTCAGGCAAAACTGTCTATTGCATGTCGACCTCAGTGGTACCAAACTCACAGCTACCAATTAAATAATTCGTCATAAAATACATTAAATATATATGTTCAACTTTTTGGTTTGCGTTTTTAATAAGTAAATACGTTTGCATAATATCAACTACTATTTTAGAACCGGTTGAAACCGGAATGAGAGGGGAATATATCATTGAAATGGTAAGTTAAGGATTCGGAAAAAAACTGTATATGTTTGTGTATATACCTTGAATATATATCATATGTTTAAAAGGACCGCCCTTAGCCCCTTGATCTCGGCAGCGCAACCCGAGTTCAAATCGAGTACAACTGCTTCAACATAAAGGGCAAGAAAGAGATGATGTCCTGCATAATACTAGAGATAGCCAACCATAAGAACATTAATTTCAAATACAATTTTGCATTTTCGTTTTTAGTTGATAATTAAAACATAAATAAATACATAAAAAAAAAAAAAAACGGAGAAGGGGTGCAGCAAAAAAGGGAAAAGTTGATGGCGTTAAACCGAAAAAACCGACCTGGCCACTTATCGCATAAAAAGGGGTGTCCAAACCACCACCGTCCGGTTCGGGAACAAGTTTCATCCAAGTTTAGTATAGGAACAAGTTTCATCAATATATATTTATATGTTAGCACAGTGGTTCGAGTTGGTGATGAAAGAGGCGTTTTAATAAAATTTAACAGTGATTAAACATGTCCCAGGCGGAATATGGTTACGTGACATCTCTTCGACTTTTAGTTATATATAATCTCTATTTAATTTAGTGGATGCTTTTGAAACTAAATGGTATACCATTTAGTTTATATTTATATGTTAGCACAGTGGTTCTATGGGCGTTTTAATAAAATTTCAGATAAGGTGGTGTTACGTGACATCTCTTCGACTAAGGTGCATCCGCCTTTGGTGGTGCCCTCGTCGTCTTCAAATCCTGGGTCCACCTCCGATGGTAAGTCCGGAACACGCATAAACAAATAATAGGCTGAAGTTATCAACATCTCCTCAAGTCCAATGTCCAGAGAACATGAGTAAGAGAAACTAACACCACATGAGTATGATACAAGGTCATTTATGATTCAGCAAGCTGACATCTGATCATTTTTTATGGTTGGTGAATTACGAATAGCACTGTACTGGAATACTAGACTTGGTAGAGCACTACTTAACTAATTGTGGCTCTATCGCAGTGATGATAGCAGAACTACAAGGTCTGCACATGCTTTAGCCTTAAATAAACATCATATACTCAGATTATAGCAACTTTATTGATATAGTGTAGCATGCACATTATTCTCCATCTATAGATGTTGATTTTAATCGCTCCTCGAGGGTGCGGTCTGGTTTCACCTAATGCTCAGGAAAGCGTGAAGCGGAAAAAAGCGACAAGGCCCTGCTTCACACTTTAAGCGAAGCGCTCGCTTCATTGAGGTGAAGCGCAATTTTGTAAAAAAGACTAAATTAAATAGAGATAATATATATAACTAAAAGATCAGTATTGCCACAAAAAATGTATGTAAACTTTGCTCCTACTGGTGGCACTAGCTCTTGTACCATATTCCCAAGCCGGGTTAGACTGGGACATGTTTAATCACTGTTAAGATTTAGGAAAAACTCAGCAAGGCAGCTCCAGGTTTTTTCCAGAACACTAGCAGAAGTTATAAAAAAAATAGCAGCAACACATTGTCACTGTTAACACTTAAATGCTCTGTGAACAACATAACAGACCAGAGAAAAGAGAAAAAAAAGAAGAACAGAACAGAGCAAAATAGAGCAGAAAAAAGAAGAAAAACCTGCGCAGAAAACAGAGGAAAGAAGATGATGAAAAATGAAGAAAATGAACCCTAGCACTAGCAGCGCCAGAAACCCAGAAAGAAGAAAAAAGAAGAGAAATAAAATTCTGGGTGTGTGAAATAAGAGTTTTCTGAAGTCGGGACTCTTTTATTCCTTAAAATCGACCTTTAAAAAAAAAAAAAAAAAGCACACTTCACAACACTCCTCTCATCTCAGCGCTTCTGCCTTCGAAGTGACTGCTTTTCTTCACCTCCATCGCTCCAGGTTTTGGAAGCGCTGGGTTCTCACATCGCTTCGCTTTCCTGAACACTGGTTTCACCTTTAGAAACATTCTGAATTTAATGTGTACCCCTACGTAACAGAAAATAGGGGAATCTGGAAAAACCATCCGGTCGTTGTGTTTCTGTAGCAGTGCGGCAATTCTCAATCACGCATCAAAACACAATCTCAATTTTCCGACACAAAAAACTTACCTGTAATAAGTTGCTCTTGAATTTCAAAACCTTCTGGATAATATACCAAAAACGAAAAGGAAATGAAAAGTTGAAATACTTCACCACCTTCCACTCCAACAGGTGAACAACTCTTCCCAGAGCTAAACATAAAAATGAAGATACACTTAAAACGGACGTTTACAGTTTAAAGTATGTGAGACACGATTCCAACACTTTGCTTCATCCAGATTCCAGGCGTCACTTAATTCTCATTATTAGATGATACCTTGATCAACTCTTTTGTAGGTTATAGATAAGCCAATAATTTTTTCCTTGTTAGAGTTAACCAACATGTTACGCTTTTACAAATAATTATATACTAGGGTTGATCATTTTACAATAGAGGCAATTAGTTTTATTTTAATTAGGTACTTTTGGTTCATTAGAACTTTTTAGTGAAGCGTAGTTGCTAGCCCTCAAATGAATCATAATATCATTGCCTATATTATTTCTTAAGTTTGAAGGATCTTTTCTGTAGCCAACGGGGTTTTATCCATAATATCATTCCTCTTGGGTTGAAAGATTCTGTAGCCATTAGTGGGCTTATCTATATTGAACATTAGCTCCTGGGGCATTATAGTTTCTATTTAAGATGTGAGGCTTAATCTATTAATTAATTATAATCTCCTTTTACTGACAACATTTGCTCTGCACTATTAGACAGTAACTTTTCTTTAGAAATACACAAAATGTATGCGTACACACACATACACATATATATCACGTGTTTTTTTTCTAAATATTCATGTTATGAATGTAGGATAACCAATTTTGTTATTGTGAGCTTTTGATGAGCATGAGAAATTGTTGGAATTATACGAAGGAGTCTCGAAAACTGCGCGCTAGTCAAAGCAGTAAAAAAGGGCAAGTAGCAAGCTGGAGGAATTAAGGGCTTTGCAGTCATTAACGGGAACAAATGTTTGTCGTGTCAGTCTTCATATTACAAGTCTGATGGTATCCGGCGTTTGGAGGTGTTTTCTATGTTAAAGGACAGGAGAGTCTGCTAATCACTTAATTTTGCACTGTGAATTTACCTGGCAGATTCGGGCTATGTTTTTAATCATTTTTGTCTTTAAATTTTGCCCCTCATATTTGAAATCTTTAAATTTTGCCCTTCGCATAAACAATGGGTCAAGCCAAAATTTTATGATGTGAAGAATTTACTTCTTAGCTGGTATGGCAGAAAGTTGATGATAATTCATTCAAAAGTTTAGATCTAAGAACACCTGGAAAGCTGTCCTTGTATGCATCATGTGACATAACTTTGAGTTCTTGAATTGAAAGAAATAGTGGAGATTTTTTTGTACGTCCCATAAGGCGAGTAAAATGTGTAATTCCTTAACTTGTTGGCGATAGCGAAATTTCTCGCCTTGCGAATTTTTTTTTAAAATTTCCGCGTGGTTCGAACTCCGGGACCTATGGGTGTTAAGAAGGGCAAAATTTAAACATTTCAAATATGTAGGGCAAAATTTAAAGACCACCCCAAAAGAAGGGCACTCCGCGCAAAAAAATGTGTTTTTAATCATTTTTGGAGTACAATGGGTCAAGCCATATGATGTGAAGAATTTACTTCTTAGCTGGTATGGCAGAAAGTTGATGGTAGATCTAAGAACACCTGGAAAGCTGTCCTTGTATGCATCATGTGGAGTTCTTGAATTGAAAGAAATAGGAGATTTTTTTTTGGTTTCTCATCCGGTGTCCGGTACCCACATTGGAGCCCGACTACATCAGGATTCGCCCCGTAGGACCCCGGGGGGGGGGGGCAGCACTCCCACCAAGGGCTCGAACCCGAGACCTCTGGTTAAGGAAGAAGCAACCCCGTCCAAAAAAGCAGAGCCTATTTCTTTTGTAAATTATGGATGTTTGCAGAAGTTATATTGTTGGTGCAACAAACAGATGGTTGGGGAAATGAGCTGAAGATTATGTTGTAAAGCATAAATTTCTCTTCTTTTGTACTTTTGCTGTACATCCTCGGTACTAGCTTTAATAAAACTTACTCCTCAAATAAGGATGTTACAAGCCTGTCTTCTCATATTATTTTCTTCCATTCGCATTCATCAACAATTTCCAAATTGAAAGAATATTTTTAAGCCTGCATTATATCAATGTAGCACCCACGACTGGATGATGTGTGACTTTGCTCGTTAGCACAAGCCTTGTCAGACGGCTTGAGTGTGATAGGTTCTTTACTCCTCTAAGCAAACAGTTGCTATTTCAACAAATAACCATTATATGCTGAACAACACCCATATCAAAATCTGGCACGTCATTAACCATTATTGTTTTTGGCACGTCCTTAACCATTATATTCCAAATAGAACTAACTTCAAATTCTGGCATGTCATTAACCATGTACATTCACTCTTTATGGTGATCAAGGGTCAATCATGCATCTTGAAGAGACTATGAGGCAACATATCATATACTACCAAGTCTAGGAAATTAACACATTCTAAATTTTAGAAGAAGATAGCCCGTGCAATGATATTTCAGGGGGCACAAACCTGTATGGCCCCGTGCATGGAGCTCTCATCTTTAAATTCAACAAAGCCAAAGCAAAATCCTTGTTGCTGTAGAAAAGGGAATAAGTGGACATATATTAACGATCCGTAGGAGTCAAAGAACCAAGATGAATATATTGTGTGCTGAACCAACCCTATTACTTCTAACTTGTAAACCTCCTTGCTTAATGGGCCCATATCTCTTAAATTCAGCCTCAAGTTGGGCTACAGTAACATCTAGAGGCAAATTGCGGACAAAAATGGAGTGTCCTTCAGCTGCAAGTATTAAAATTAAGTAAACTAGATGACAATGTACTCTTAATGAGACTGTAAACAATCAGAAAACAGAAGCAGACAAGCATGATCATGCAAGTACATCAAATAACCCAACATCTGGATCAAACTCAAAATGCATCTACTTATCGTGCTCCTTCATTTGCTCAAAATCAAAGATGAACATCCCTAATCCATTTTTTGTCACTTATAGATGTGTCCATCACAAGATTTTTCCAAGATGGTAGTAATGACTATATTTCAGGCAAGTTTCAAGAAAATGTACCGTCATCTTCATTATGATTAGTTTCAGGTACATTAGTTCCATTAGGGCCAGTAAAATTTGATGCTTCAGGAGCTGGAGTTAGTGCTACTGCAGCAACTGGCTGCTTTACAGCCTTCTGAGCCGTTCTGGATGTATTAGTGGGTACATAGATTTTGGTTGGCCCTTTCTTTGTTTGTGAACTGACAATTGATACATATGACTTCTTTGGAGCATCCTCTTTGGCAACAATTTCTCTTTCATCACCAACTCGTCTTCCATCTTCCAAAGAGTCATTGGCTTTTTCCTCAACATGTTGAACTTCTTCTGCATATGAGCCAGCTTGGCCGAGATATGGAGGATCAACCACATGAGTAGGTTCAGGAATCAAAATGAAAATAGTAAAAGAGTTAAGAGAATACGAGAACAAGTACAATTATCAAATTAGAAAATATATCCAACCTGGATCAGGGGTCAAAACCTCTGACTGCACATCCTCAGTTCCGTTAATCATTTCTAAGACGGTATCAGTCTCATTTTCTTCTACATACCTAAAAACATCATTCAAAACAAAATAACCGTTGTTCCGTGGGGCAAGGAAAAATGTATGGGTGAATTTCCTTCTCAAGTTATCCTTTCCGGTTAAGCATCCCGTTACCAAAACAATCACTCCATCCTTAAAGGATTCCTGTGCATCTGCAGTCTTTATTTCTGCCTTGTAGTTCTTGTAGTCCAATGAACATATCATATCATTAATATTCTGCTCAAATATCAAGAAAAGAGATAAGGTTTTAAATATTGCAAGATAGTATTCAATTTATCACCTTATAATGCTTCTTTAATTAATATCTCTAAACAGGATTTTAAAAAAAAAGGTGCAACAAAGAAGAATAAAGGATATACACTTTTGTCATGCTACTAATCAATTAAGCAATTTAGCAACACTTTCAAGTGACAAACCCAAAATTGAAGATAAACTTCTATCAGAAATTAAAGTTCGACTGTTCCACTTTCAGTATCACACAATGAGTTGGTTTAAGGCAATAGACATGAGGAAGGCATTTCTAGACCAAGGGAATTCTCCGAGTCTCAAATAAATTCATTGCCAGCGCTTAACATCCGATGATCTACTTATCAAAAGAAGATACCCAACGTCCTTGGAATTTCTATGTATCTTGTAGACAGGACATGTTTAACGTCATTTCTTAAGCTCAGACAGGGACTTCTAACTTCGGGATAGCAACAGTTCCTCCTAGTCATATTCTGTCATATGAGTGGACAGCATGATAACCAAAATGAATTGAATGGGATCTTTATTCTTTAGACTCTATTACTCGTTAGTGTCATCCTATGTTGCTCGGACTCGGTGTCGAGTGTCGGATACGGGTACGGATCTAGAGGTCGGATTCGGCATAATCTGTCATATGACGGGTGCGGGGATTGGCTAAAATAATTCAAAATTATAAGAAAAATAACTAAATCTATGCCTAGAAATAAAAAACAAAAATAATTTTTTATAGTTATGTTTCATTTATAATTAAATATTAATTTTTAATTAATGAAACTCTTCTAGATACAATAAGTGTCCGTTCTTCAAGAGCTCTCGTTTCTTTCAATTTGGCCTCAAAGTTTTTCTCAGATTGGTCCATGGATTTGGTCTCTATTCGGTGTCTCGTGTCGTGTCGGACATCAGAAAAGTGAAGGGTCCGAGCAACGTAGGTGTCATCACAGATACTTTCGAAGCTATGACTAGAATTAATGCTGTCCACTGTGTAATATGACAGAATATGCTGTCCCATTCAAGATTTTTCATGTCTCTAAAATGATGATACCTGTCCTTCCAATCGGAGAAAATCAACATGCCAACTAATTTTTCATCATGCATGTTCTTTTATGATCAATAGTGCACATCTATCAGTATTCTGCTCTTTTTTCTAATAGCTACTGAACATTTAGTTGAAACCTCAATAACAACCGTTTTACATTGCTTGGTTCAGTTTCCAGGAAAGTAACAAGCTTAAGCTCGTGAACGGTATCAAAAGCTTTCCAAACCAAAACCAAAAAATTGGAAAACAGGCAAAAAAGTTGTTTCAGATTTGGTTTCTAAGTCCTATAAATTAAAAATCAGCCCTCCCTTTACATTTAGGTCCCCAATTTCTAACCAAAATGCTTTTGCTTACCGACTGTTTGGACCTTATGGCAGGAAATTACTCTCTCCTTTTTTCTTTTCCCATGATTTTGGTCCATATAGCAGATACTAGCTTTTCGAGAATTTGGGAAAAAGTCTAGTAGCAAATAATGTTTATCAGATTCCTCTCTGTAACAAAATTCTCTATACTCTTTTAGGATTAGTGTATAACCATATCCGAAGAACAAGTTCTGAAACCCATTTTTTATGACCGATAAACTTGTTGCTTCTATCTCTGAACTCAATGGGTGATGGGCCACCTTCCACCCTTCTTTACTTAGATACCAAACCCGGTTCACAACAGAATTTGAACTTGTGACGTGCATGCAGCCGTGCGCTGCAAATCCATGTTGTACTACCTTTGCCATTGTACCAAGGCATTGAGAGCCAGTTCTCAAAAACCAATTCCAATACCATCCAACCACAAATATGTTCTCTGAAAACGCAACCTAAAATTAATTTTGAGACCAAATCCATGCATGGCCTTCTAGGACCCCACCAAGTGGTAACTTCAAGTCTTCAAGCTTGGTTTCAAGTTCATGAAACAAACGCTCCATGACTTTGTCAAATCAAAAGTAATTTTTTGTGTTAGTAAGCACCTCTCCTCTACAACATCAACTAAGCGCCCATTTCTAACAAGTATACCTACAATGTCAGGTAACCCTTTTAATTTTCTCAAACAGGAAGTAAAAGATGCTATAGTGAAATAATTGGTATTGTCTTCTTTTATTTTGATAGGTAAATAGTTGGTGCCACCTATTTGTAGATATCTTTCTACAATGAATCAAAATCACTCAGAATTTCCCAAATTAAAATAATTGGGAATAACCAAAAGCTTTCAGCCCTTTTCAATCAGCATCCTAAAATTAGCAAATTTTGTGCTGGTATGACCAAAGTATCCACCTCAAGTCAAGGTAAAAGATAGAAGACTACTCCTCCTTCCAGAAATCAGACAGTGTGTTTTTTCTTTTTGATAAACAACATTTAGAAAGAACAGAACTCGGTTATTTCAATTCATTAAAAAATGAATTAAATCCTCTTTGACGACACCGGAGCAGACAATTAAGCATCAAAATCTGAAAGATCTACGTATCAGTTACAGTACCCACATCCGAATTTCAGGGGCCAAACATATCCAATTTTTCAAATATCTGTATATCTGCTATTACTGAAGGAGATCTGGAGTAAGGGGAAGAAAAATTCAAAAGGGGCCTTTGGGCATGAGCAAGTATATGGAAAATTATTTGAGAAAGAAAAGAAATGAATACCAAACAAATCCAGCAAATACAGCATTTATAGACTGTAATTACTGTGCACTGCAAGGTGCCAGTTCCAAAAAATCATATTTCTTTCCAATAATAATATCTCCCACAAAACGTAGGATTTTTACTTGTCTCTCACATAGTGATTGGAGTACGGATTTTGCAGAATGTACTTTTGGAAATGGAAATTGGGTGGAAGCTCATTTGAATCAGGAGGAAAATATACTACCAGATCACAATTGTGCTTTCAAGTGAAAAAACGAAATTATAATCCATGACTAGTTGGATAACAATTTAAACTACTCCTGCTTCTTTTCTGATTGTTTATATTTATTTGTTTGTTGCCAAAAGCATATTGCATGATTCTCCAAGAATAGATCTCCAACATCAACCACTAACTCTTCACAATCATGATTTCTGCAAACATATGAAGAAGTGGTTTTATTTCCTAACGTTGTTGTTTTTAAGAGGGAACGGAATCTATCATCAAGAATCCTGGATGAAGACATAGATCCGCACTGTGAAAGAGGTAAAAGAGTGTCATCTGCAATGTTAACAGAATCTTCGATAGGTAAAGGAGGGAGACAGAAAAGCTAAACATCCATTTTATTTCACGCGAGAAGGGAAGTACTTTTGGGGGCTGACGGTACTCCTTAGGATGGTTTTAAGTGACACGCAGACCACATCATGCTCAATCACATAATGGACACTGACTACGATTTGGATTGTCTCCCCAGCTCAATGGAAACATACCCCGTTCAACACTTCATCAAGACAAAAAATATACCTTCTATATTACCTTCTATATTCCTCCGAATACCATTTATCTTTTCCTCAACCGACCAACAAAACAACGAGCTAAGCATGACTTAGGAGATGAGAAACTTGGTCGTCAGTAATTTCTAGGATTTTTCGCTTTGGGATCACTGACAGATATATCGATAGACTTAGTTGATATTTCCGTTTGCACAACACCTTTCCAGCACATTACATATCATAGCAGTAAAAAAAAACAATTCTACTTATACTCACTTTTATTGTTGTCACGGATGACATCACGCCATTGGAATCTGGGTGACCTAAGACACTCGAATGCTGGTAGACTCGGTATACAAACTCTGGGGTATGATGCTGAACTTGATTAGACTGCTCAACAAAAGCATTTCCAACAACTTGTGCAGAAGGTGGAGCTTCGGTTTGCATGCTCAATCAAATAATGGACATTGACTACAATTTGGATTGTCTCCCCAGCTCAATGGAAACATACCCCGTTCTACACTTCATCAAGACAAAAAAATATACCTTCTATGTTCCTCCAAATACCATTTATCTTTTCCTCAACCGACCAACAAAACAACAAGATAAGCATGACTTAGGAGATAAGAAACTTGGTCGTCATTAATTTCTAGGATTTTTCGCTTTGGGATCAATGACAGATATATCGATAGACTTAGTTGATATTTCCGTTTGCACAACACCTTTCCAGCACATTACATATCATATCAGTAAAAAAACCAATTCTACTTATACTCACTTTTATTGTTGTCACGGATGACATCACGCCATTGGAATCTGGGTGACCTAAGACACTCGAATCCTGGTAGACTCGGTATACAAACTCTGGGGTATGATGCTGAACTTGATTATACTGCTCAACAAAAGCATTTCCAACAACTTGTGCAGAAGGTGGACCTTCGGCTTGCATGGTCATTCTGTAGAAATTCAACGAGATGTTTGTCACTTAAAAAAAAAAAAAAAAAAAAAAATTGTTGTCATTATTTTTGCAAGAAAAAGACATCAGCTGCAAACATCAGTATAGCTTACACAGAAACTACCAGAATACATATTACTCCATGGAGCAAAGGAAAAAGAAAAAAAAAAATGGTCAGAATCTGACACATGGGAAACATTGCTATGGGTCGGGAAATCAAACATGAAAACAACCCTGGGCTAACTTTGTCCGTTGTATTACGTTACATGCTAGGACACCACAAACAGGGCATACAAAATTAATCTTTGCACAACCTACATCTTGAGGGTTTTCATTTGGTAGTTGCTACTTTCTAGCAGTTGGCAAAAGCCACGTACTTGCAAAAGAAAAGGTTAAGTCCTAATATAGCCTTGTTAAGCCTCACAAATCAAAATATAATACTCCCTCCATCCCATTTATATGAGGGTATTCGACTGGGCACGGAATTTAATAAACATGAAACACTTTTAAAACTTGTGGTCTAAAATAAGTCTTGGATATTTGTGTGGTTGTAAATTATTTCATGAAAGTTATAGAGGGGATTTTGAAGTTAAATATTTCTATTTATAGAAAAATGTCATTCTTTTTGGAACTGACTAAAAAGGAAATAGTGTCATATAAAATGGGACGGAGGAAGTATACAAATATTTTTTTGAAATGAGGAGGTATTCATATATATTAAGCCCTATATAACAATACTGACGCAAGCACATCCTCCTTAAGCAGATTAGTTGACCGGACCATATATATTGGTCACAAAAAACATGGTTCATCACTCTGAAATATGACGGCGTTCTTATGAACTGTCAGCGATTGGAATTAACCTTTTTATCCGCTATAGGTTTGACTTCTCTACACGACTTTTGGTTCTTATAACATGGTTATAAAAGACACTATTGAGTTTGTAGGACAAGGCTATGCAAACTCGTAGATAGTGTTGAACAATTGAGGTGAACTTGTCAATCATATCCCAAATTCTCAACTAATGAGTTTCTTGTACGCAGATAGATCACCGGCTTGGGAAAAGATCATAGTCATCCATTAAGTCATGATTGCCTTAGAGCTAGCATCAATTTCAAAAGGACCACGGTTAGCACTATATCAAAAAAACATAGATAAATTTAGCAAAGATAGAACTTTCAACCAGGCCAATTGGACGATGAATTTATGCTAACTTAAAAGGGGAATTATGAATAAATACAGAGTGCACTCACATCGTCGTTCCTTGTCGGGGATGGAATTGAGGATCATCAAGAGAAAAAGTGTGGCGTGACTTCACATTCACATTTAAAAACCCTTTGGAGACATCAAGGAATGCCATTCCCAATTTTCCAGGAGGTGTATTAACAAGCACTAGGAATTCTTCTCGTTCTCCATTATACAGGTCAACCAAAATAGGGAGATGAGAACAATAATAAGGGTATAGACCACAAGGAATTCCCCATGACTCCAATTCCTTAAGATATTGTGATTGAAACCACTTTTGTTGGACAAAATCATAGGCAACCAAGAATAGGTCATAGGTGAGCCAATACAACTTTGAGTTGCTTACCACAGGCCTTATATTGTACAACATACATCTTAATGTGTCAATACTTCCTACTTCTCCTCCTCCTAGGGTCACAAAGTGGGGATGAAATTCGGTTCTGAAACTATCGTCACGGACGTCGTAAAATGAGAAAAAGCCCGTAACAAGGGAGTAGCATATTACAACTTTTTCCTTTTCCATGAGCGCACAAGTGTCACTATTAAAGTCACCAGTAAAATTATGTAGATGCAACGCGGCGGGATGCCAGGTTTGGGTTTCAAGATTATAGACTTCACCATAGTGTCTCACATCCAACAAGGCCCTGTCTGGACTTAAAGCATGAAACATTCTTCCTCCCAGCAAACAAATCTTTTTGTTCCCATCATCATCGAGGGGAACCGCACATGGATTGGACACGGGAAGTTTCTTCTTCGTAGGTGAAGATAAGGACATGGTTTCCCAGGTAAAGGGGTCTGGACTTGTGATGTTGTGCCTTGTCAATTCGACAGAGACGGTGTGTTCCGGTGGTGATTCTGAATATCTCTCATTGACGATTGCGCCACTCCAGTAGATGTGGTCACCCATGAGAGCCCACCCTCCCTCCCTTTCGGACTCAATTACAGCAAGCGGGCCCGAAATTCTCTTCTCATCTCCCTCCAAATCAATGCAATACCACGAATTCTTCGAGGCACTGCAACCGTGCACATATACTTTCCAAGCCCTTTGCATTGACTTCCAAACAGATTGGGGAAATAGATTTATCTAAGTCTAGGGTATAAGAAAATGAACAACTTATACTCCACCCGCCTCTCGCCAAAAACTAACTTATACGGTATATAGAAATATAAAATTTTATTTAGTAGGCGTTTGGCATCAGTGCTTACGGGAATTCTTCAGATTTCGATGGAGTACACGGTTGCATAACAGAATTACCAGTTAGCCAATTACTGTGTGGGGCAGAGGCGGACCCACCCTATGCCCAGGGGTGTCGACACCCCTTCGTCGAAATTTTATTGTAAAAATATATATATATATATATATATATATAAACCAAACAGAATAGACATACAAATAATATAAATGACACCACTCAACCAAATGAGCTTCATTAGTCCGTTGGTTTGATGCCTCGCAAGTGCAACTATCTTCTTGAGTTCGAGCCTGGGCAACAGGGCAAGCGCACCAGCCCCATCTATATCTTCTTGAGTTCGAGCCTAGGCAAGCGCACTATCTCTAATGAGGTTATTATCTACACATTTCAATAGATGAAAACTCGAGTAGATGAGTTGTAATGGTTTATTTGAATTACGTTTTATTCACGCACTTTGAATAGCAATTTTATTAATATAAAATAACATTATTATATCTATTATTCATTTGTTATATTTTAAATGTCGACACCGCTTACAAAATATGCTGCGTACGCCATGCGTGTGGGGATAAATTAATGATACATATTAATGTTGGTACTGTAGTGAACTTTAGTTTTCCCCTTTTCATGTACGTATATGTTGTTTCTTTATGGAAATATATATTAAGACAATGACAAAAGATGACTAATATTAATATTGTCAATTATTTATAGGTTTTATCCACAGAATTATTATTTATAGCACAACATTAGTTTTGAAGCAAAAATAAATATATATATATATATATATATATATATATATATATATATATATATATTTTTTTTTTTTTTTTTTTTCTGCCTCACACTTTTTATATTTTCTTTTTGATATGTCCAAAAAGAATATCATTTTTATAAATAATTTAATTGCATTGATAATCACACATTTATAAAAAACTTATTTTGGACCATATATTTCAAAAGTCTTTTATTTTTGTGCCAAATCAAATGATGTCTAATAAATTACTAGAACGGAAGGAGTAAATAAACAGAAAGAGAATATCAACAGGAAACCCTAAAGTTGTTTAGCCGTTGGTCTGCATGCATGTCTGACAGTGTTGAATCAGTTTCGTCTTGTCAACCCAGAGGTAAAAAAGTAAAGCGGGCGAGGAAGAAAAAGATCAAATCTGTTAAAGAAGCAGATGAAAGTCTTAGAAGTCTTAAAGGTTCAGAATTTAAATGGGTCAAGTTTAAGTGCTTAGACTCTATTCCAAAAGCAGATGTGAAGGGCAAGAAAGTAATGGTGAGAGTTGATCTGGATGTTCCATTGGATTACTATTCCAACATCGAAGATGACATCAAAATCCGAGCTGCTGTTCCTACCATTAAGTATTTGATGCAACATCATGCGCGTGTCATTCTTCTCTCTCATCTTGTATGTAATTTGCTATACGCTTTATATTATTATTATTATATTATTATTATTATTATTATTATTATTATTATTATTATTATTATTTATTATTATTATTATTTTTGCTACAATTGCTTGTTATGTGATGTAATAATATGAATCAATGTCTATAAATCTACCCCTTTTTTCTCTCCCTGTATTGTTCAATTGTTTTGTAAAATACGAGACTTGAATTGGATTGTGTTGCTTTCGGTGCATAAAGAAAATCCTCAGATCTAGTGCTTTGTATGCTAGTTAATGGATATTCTGGTTTGCCTTTTATATGATATAAATCAATGTCTAGCAATCGATTTGTCAGCACTTTTTCCTTTCCCTGTAATTTTCCCTATCCGTCTTTCTTCCGTCCAACCCCCCCCCCCCCTCCTCTTGTGTTGTATCATTGTACTTTGTGTTACTCGGTGTGCCTAATGAAAATCCTCCGATTTTTGCAGTGCTTTGTGTTTTTGCTAGTTAATGTAGATATTTTGGTTTGCTTCTTATGTGATATAGTAATCAATGTCTAGAAACTTATATGGTAAAATTTTGCAATACTTGTTATCTCTTGCTCTACATCTCCAGTTGCATGTGTCTCCTTTGAAATTCCAGTTAAGAAGCACCAACGATGATGTTGTTGATAGGAATCTTATAGTTTTGAAGTTGTAGCAAACTTGCTTCGTTTGATGTGTAAGTGTGTCTGTTCTCTTGATTTTCTGAATTGCTTGTTCCCAGGGTTGTCCGGGTATGACTCCAAAATACAGCTTGAAGCTAGTTGTGCCAAGGCTCTCAGAGCTCTTGGAATATGACGTCAAGATGGCAACTGATTGCATTGGTGATGAAGTTGACAAGTTAGTGACTGAAATACCGGAAGGAGGAGTTTTGCTGCTGGAAAATGTGCGACTCCGTAGAGAAGAGTGCCACGACAATCTTGAGTTTGGAGAGAAGCTGGCATCTCTTGCAGATGTTTTTGTCCATGATGCCATTTCGGGTGCAAACAGAATATCCCCTTCCACTGTCAATCTGGTGGTTAACCCAGTTTATGTAATTTGGCTGGAAAGCTTAATTGTCTTGTATCTTTGTTGCTTACCCCGAATCTTTGATGGTATTAGGAAATTCAATATCTTGTTGGAGCCTTAGCAAATCCCAATAGGCCAGTTGCTGCCATTGTTGGTGGCTCAAGCCTAGCAGACAAGATTCGTCTGATAAAGTCACTCTTGAAGAAGGTTGATTTTCTATTGCTTGGTGGAGGCATTGTCTTTAGTTTCTACAAGGCCATGGGGTATTCTGTTGGATCCTCACTTGTGGAGCAGAGCCATCTCAAAATGGCGGAAGAGCTTATGTCGAAGGCAAAAGCAAAGGAAAAACTTGTAGTGCTTCCTTCTGATGTAGTGATAGCAGATAGGTTTGGTGTTAATGCTGAAAGAAAGGTAAATGGCTTTGGCAGTGGTATCTTGTTCTACTTGTAGCCATTGTCCTGACTTGCTCACATTGTACATTGTCCTATTTTCTTTGCCTTTCAGGTTGTTCAAGCATCTGAAATCCCTGATCGCTGGATGGGGTTAGATATTGGACCTGAAACTATGGTCTCTTTTGGCCAAAAATTGGAGACCGCCAAAACTATCATCTGGAATGGACCCGTGGGGGTGTACGAGTATCCCAACTTCGCTGCTGGAACAGAGGTATAAAAGGAAGATCTTTGTTTCGTCGTGCAACGAGGCTCTATGTGCCAATTGAATTGTTTTTTGGGTCTAGTTTGAATATTGATTGTTTTCCTTTTGTTAATTGATTTCGACTGCATCTATAATCTTCCGTTTTTGTATAATCCAGGCTATTGCAAAAAAACTGGCAGTGCTTACTGAAAAGGGAGCAACAACAATCGTACTTGGAGGCGATACTATTGCGGCCGTGAAGAAGGTGCAGCTTGCCGGAGAGATAACCCACATTTCAACAGGAGGGATTGCTAGTGTGGAGATTCTGGAGGGGTTGAAGCTTCGTGGGACGTGTAACCTTCATTATTATGATTTTGCTTGAGGCATTATTTGTGCTTATGCTCTAGGGGTATTCATAGTTTTGGACTCTGTTGTATACATCAGAAGAGAGATTGACAACTATAAACTATCCTGTGTATAAAAGATGTCATTAGTTGCATCACTTTTTCTGAATCAGAACAACTTTGTCATCTCCAATGTGTTTCAGACCCATAGATTATTTATAATCTCTTCAGTATCTGCCACCCCAGTCATCTATGATTTCAAAGATGAATATTGTACAACCACATAACCTTTTGATTCTACCAGGTTCTTCTGCTTGTAACGTTGTTTTTCTTGTTTGCAAGCTCTGGTTCGAGTTCTATTCAAGGTTTTTGCTTCCCTATTCTGATTTGCAAGGTTTGCGTTAGGCATGAATAACATTGTAACTAGATTAGCATCCAAAATGTTGTTGTATTGCTATCCAAATTTTAACCTAAACTGGCACTCTGAAAAATCCTGAATAATAATTAGCTAGTCTACTCCCAGTACTTCTCACCGATCAGAATTCATATGGGACTCTCCAGTAAAGACGCCAACATCTCATAGTTTAGCCATGGCATGAGCAAACTCTGTCCTAAATATAGTCCCTGTCATCCGAAGCATAATCAATCACCACCGCCGCTGTCTTTTCATTAGCCATCAACGGTTGATCAACAAATCAACCAGCAAATCTCTTCCTCTCAGCAAAGTCTTGTAGTATTCGTTATCAAATGAAGCTTTAAATGTAGCCAGTCCCTTGGAGTTTGATACAGCAGACTCGTTCATATTAACATATTGTGAATCTTTTTTAAGGGATTGGTGTCTCTCTGTAGCGGTAGGAGTCATTTGACTGTTAAACCAATTAAGACACAGTAATAAAACTAGATCAACTATACGCAAATTAAAGTAACAGTCTCTCTATAGTGGTAGCATACTTTTTTTTAACAAATAAAATATTCAGTTCAATACTACATAGATAGACAAATCAATTTTTTTTAACCTTTTCATATAAAAACATTTGTCAGCAGATGCTTCTTTTTAAAAGATAAAGTGTGATGGATTGATTTTGTAGGTATTTTTGTAAACCGGCAATTTTTTTATTTAAAAGTATGTAATGCTTTGATATACCAAACTATATAATGGATAAGAAATTAGTCAAACATAACTAATATACCTTATATGAGGCTCTTATTGTACATAGCTACCATTTGCCAAATTACAATTCGTAGCTAATGTATTTGACTTGGCCAAATACACTCATCTCATATGTATTTGGCTTCGAACCTGGGTGGGAAGGGGCAGAGTCACGCCCAATAACCACTTCATCCACTCCAACTTAATGATAAATGTGACGAAATACACTGAAAATATAAGGAGAAGAAGCTAGGAAAAATATATAAGAAAAATAAGGTTATTCTTTGGGTTCGAACCTGTGTTAAACCACTCCAACTTGATGTATTTTGATATAGCTACGAATGGTAATTTACAAAATCATTGTAGCTATTAAATATAAATAAATCAAAAGATAGTTATTATCAATAATAAACTCTTAGAAGAATCTACCCCAAGTAAAAATTTCTTACTAATACTAGCGTTACTAATAGACTCTATTCAGTACTATTCTTATAAACCTACTAAACGACCCCTAAGAGTTCGTAACTAATGCTTTGTGTACTATTTAGATTAGGGGCGATTGAACATTATTTGTTAGTGTTTCTTTTGTTTTTTCTTTCAGGTCCACTAAAATTGTAAAAATACTATTGATCAATTAATTGATGCCTGAATGAATTTTCTAGTGTTATAATAAAACTGTCCAGATCTTGTGTCTTCTTTTACTGGCTATTCTCTACGTGTGTGTTATTTTTTCTTTTGCATTTTGACTACTGAGATTATTGAAAGAAAACATGCTAAAATGAGCACTCCGTTTGGATGGTCGTTACCCATGGTTTTATAATGTGCATTGTTGTATTGTATATTATGGTATGATATTGTATTGTATTATATTAATGAATATCGTGTTTGGATAGACTGTATCGTTTATTGTGCTTTAATAATTATTTTATTGTTTGATTTCATTGTATGATATTGTATAATAACATGTAAATTTACTAAAATGTTCTTATCCCTTAATTACAAACTAGTTTATAGTAGTAAAATTGAGGTAAAGGATAAATAGAAACTTTAAGAATTAAGTAGGTCGTGGGATGTGGAGGGGAGTGGTAGGGGTGGTGGAGGAAGTGGGTGGTGAGGGATAGTGGGTGGTGGAAGGGTGGGGGGTTGGTGGATGGGGGCGGGTTTGGGTGTGACGTAAGAAGGATGGGCTGGGCTATAATGAGTAAATGAAATACATAATCAAGTAAAAATCATTAATTTCGTGGTTAAAAAATTGGACTTTCTCATGATTATATAACTACAGAATTAGAACAAACATGATTTCATAAAATAAAAAAACATACAACAGGAAAACGGAAACAAATATAATTTCATAAAAAAATAATAATACAATAATGAACCAGGGGAAACAAGCATCCAAACCATATGATTTAGCTTTGGTGAGTCTTTAGACATAATGGTTCCTGAATTTAGATTAGGTAAACTTGTAGTGGTCCCTAAAGAACAACAAGATGAAATTAAAAGAAATAGGAATGACGAAAGTGAGCTTTTTCACTGCTATCCCTCAAGGAGATGTTACAAAACAAAGTGATTGATGAATGTACAGATCCTCCCTATGTCCCTGATAAAGGGAAGAGGGTATCGGGTAATGGGGTCATGTTGCATAGATAAACTTTTCAATCTTCCCATTGGCTGATTGAAACAAATATCATGTTGTCATTACTTTGTTTAAGATTTAAATATGTGTAGTATGGTATAGCTATGGCATTTCAAGGTTTGCATTTATAGGCTGTAAGAAAATACTGGAAGAAGAAAAGAGCAAGATGGTTATCAGAGTTGAAATGGTAACCATTTTCCCGGTTATATCTTTGTAGAGTTACCTTGTAACTGTTGCTGGGGGAAAATGGCAGGTACTCGGTGGAATTAGTCGAGGTGTGCACAAGCTGACCCGGACATCACTGTCATAAAAAAAAAGAATTTCTTTTTGGGGTTTTGGGGAGGAGAGGTAAGGTTTAATAAGCAAGCAAAGCAAAAGGTCTGTGTATTTGGAACCTATGTGGTTCGGAGAGTCTGAGCAACATAGTTTGGAACTACATTATTAAGTAGACCGAATTACATTGATTCACATTCTAGATGTGGATTACGTAAAAATACACAGTGGTGTACTCTAAAATTAGTTGAATTGGATTTAGCTAGGATGTTTAGGTGATGGTATTTATGATGTTATTGATATGTTCTTCTGTATGGTCCTATCCTCCTTCGTTCTGGATGTAGAGCATATAAATTTTCTTGCCTGCTTTATTTTTAGTATGTTCTCTTTGTGGTAATTATGATTTATTTATGAGTTTCTGTCTGTCCACTTGAGCGAAAAAAAAGTTCCCAAAATTTACCCGAGATATTGCTTTCAGGATCCTTGAAGATATAAAAAATGTCAAACACAGAGCTATTCAAGATGTAGAAGATGACCTGATTGAGGATACTCGAATTTATGTGTGTGACATCAATCCAAACATGTTGAGTGTTGGTAAGAAGAGGGCTGAAGATAGAGGTATAGGCCTTTATTTTTGCCTTTCTTGTTTACACTCTCTGGATAGTTGGATGTCTATTTGGGGTTCTAATACAGAAAATCTAAGTGAACAAATAATGCTTTTCTAACTTTAGACATCTTTTTTGTCATTTTTCTTTAAACGATATGCAGGTTTTGGACGGGACAAATCCCTCACTTGGGTAGAGATAGATGCAGAAGCCTTGAACTTCGAAGGCAACTCAATGGATGGTTACACAATTGCTTCTGGTAACTGGAATGCTATACACATAGAGAAGGTTCTTGCAGAAGCATATAGGGAATTCCAGAAATACTTTTCCCTGTATGTGCTAGAATGGGTTGAGGTAAGCATAACTTGGTTGATTTAATAGGGTCATATGAGTGTTATGAGTCTTTGCATTTATCATTACAAGTTGAGATTGTTTATCTGGATTATCTTTCTTTTTTCCTTTTTCTTCTGAAAAGTGTATAGAACAGAAAGGGCACTAATGGAATGTACAATTGACGCCAACATTGTTAAGGATTGAAGCATAGTTGGTTGATTGAGTAATATTTATGCTATGCTACTTTTAAATGATCTCACATAGTACTACTAGAACTTGTGTGGACATTTTGGAAGGAAAGAACTGAAGAGTTTTGAAGGGGTGAAGAACTTCTATACAAATTAATGGAACTTGCTTTTTGTTAACTGTTGGAGTACTCATAAGGCTTTGCTTAGCATAGATGATTGGGTGCCTTTTGTAAAGAATCATATTATCGTCTAGATTCTCCACCTTTATGATACCACTTCTATACGAGGTTTCTTTCGTATGTGTATTCTGTTTAACACCTAAATAGACGTGCTTTGGAAAGAACTGCGGTGAACCAAAGTCTGAAAAAGTCAGATCAGGTTGTAGATTTTGTCTCCTCCAGCTTATAGCAGTCCATGGTGGTGGTATAAAAGTTGGAGACAGTTTGTCTCCTTTAGCTTACTGCTAACGTAGGACCTTTATACAAATGTAGATATCCGACTCTAGAAATTCCTCATTTTTCTTTATCTAGCAGCTTAACACATTTACTCACTCTAAATTTTTGGGCTTTCGAGCTCGCAGGACTTTGATAGGTTCAGTAATTCATAATCATGCTATAGTAATTGTTGTTATTCATACAAGGAACTTTCCTTTGTTGTTGTATCATCTCTTGGGGTGTTAGTACATTGGATGTGAAACGTGACTCATGGGAGTTTTTGGTGATGGTTTATATGGTTAATCTGCTGTGATCGAAATACCCCCTTTTCTTGATCTCAAGCTCTCATCAATTGGTTAATATGCTAAACTTGGGTTGTTTGTCAGGGTTCATAAAAGGGGAGGAAGGTTTCTTTGCCTTGAACTAAGCCACGTCGATATCTCGGACTTTAGGAACTTGTCAGTTTCTCTTGTTATTGAATGGACGGGGCCCTATATGTCTAAAGTTATTTATTATCACCATGCAATTGTTCAGCATATCGACAAGAGGTCCATGATTATTGTTTGACCTACTCAGTGAGATTTCAAATTGTCCCCTTTTCGCCTTCTTTGTCTGGATAATATAGTATCTGTGCTCAAATATTATCACTTTTAATGGCGTCTTCCAAGTGAGTTTAGTGGGCTTTCTTGGTTCCAAAATTTGTTCAAAACTATAACCGAAGTATGGGAAAAAAGAAAGTAAGAAGCTTGACCCTGGCCCCTTTTTGAAGTTTATTAGCTATATACTCTGAACTGCGTTTAAATGCTGTTGTATGTAGAAGAACTTCTGCAGCTTGGAACCCCCTATTGGAACTTAGACAATCAATAGAATTAACTTGGTCAACTGAGACTTAAGTCTGATTATGTTCTCTGCTCGTGTTGCTCATTAGATCAATGTTTAGAAAGAGTAACAGTTCTCATAAATGGATGAAAAATCAAGTTCGCCGTTTGTAGCATGCAAGCCGTACTTCCATAGTGTGCTGGTTTTGCATGGGACTGGTGAATTAAAATTTGAGATTCTGAGTTATTTACATAGGACAACAGTTCTATCAGTCTTTTTCTCATTGGTTTCACATTCACATGTGTTCTTATTTCCTTCAGGTATTATGTGTACTCATTTTCAGTCATCCCAGTTGTTGGTGAGCTTGTGACAAGTCCGTTGTTTCCCTCCACAGTTATTAAACTTGGAAGTTCTATCCATTTGTTGCAGCATCAAATAATTTTTTGACATTAAATGCGCCATGCTCAATCCCGGCTATGCTTGGCCACTACCTGGGGTTTGTCAATTTGCCACCAATTTGAACTTGTATGCATACCTTGTTTTTAGTGTACTTTGTCATCTCAGTAAGGCGATACTGTAGTTCTTACAATTATGGAAGACTCTTCTTCCCTAAAAGTTAAAACTCTCAAAAGGTGTTTGGATATGAAGTGAAAAATTTTGGTCAGCACTTCCACCTGCTTAACCCATCATCTTGTTATTTAAACACTCATTTATTCAGACATTTGCTTTAAATACTAAGATTTCTCGTTTTCCTATTAGGAAAAATTACTTAGAGAGCCTATTGTAGTTAGGCTTTCTATCTATATGGCTTGTTTGGCCATTCTCTTTTCTCTGTTGGTCCGAAATATCAATGGTGAACCACTATTGAGCCGAATTAAGTTTGAGTCTCAGATCTGCCAAAGGTTTGACTAAAAACAAAAACTAGTCATGTACAAGATGCTAACTGCATTTATGGATTGTACCCTAATCCAGTTGAATTATGTAAATCTTATAAAAAAATTTAGGAACATTGCCAGAGATTCACCTGCAATTTGTGCAAGTGCTTAACTTAAGATGTTTCACTTTTTTTTTGTGCTTTAATTGTATTGTATGCGTGATGTATTTGCCAAAATGATTGTAGAAGCTCGACTTCCGAAGGTAGAATACGAGAGCCTTGTTGGTGGAGTTGCCGCAATCCATTCAGGGCTGAAGTTTTAGACTTGTTCTCAAAGTTAATTCAGGACTGTTTTTGGCCTTTATGTACTTGGATGATCTCGCGAAAAATTAGTCAAGGTTCACAGTTTGATAGGTCATTGTAGCTTTCTGCGGGTTAGACACTTTCTTGAAGTTGATGACTCATTTATTTGTTAATTTACTTACATTGTCACTTTTAGGTAACACTTGGGAATAGATGGTAATTTTTCTGACAGATGATTCTTGCATTAGGAAGTTGGGTAACAAAAAATTAGTATCTATTTACCGTTATCAAGGAATAGATGCAAACGTTAAAATTTTGAAAACACAAGGAAGAACTACAAGATGAAACTAAAAGAAATAGGAATGACAAATGTGAGGCTTTTTACTGCTGTCCCTCAAGGAGGCGTTGCAAAACAAAGTGATTGATGAATGTACAGAAGTGGGCAGCCGTCCTTCCTATGTCCCTGATAAAGGGAAGAGGGTATCGGGTAATGAGGTTATGTTGCATAGACAAATTTTTCAATCTTTCCATTGGCTGATTGAAACAAATTTCATATTATCATTACTTTGTTTGGGATTTAAATATGTTGTATGGTATAGCTATGGCATTTCAAGGTTTGCATGTCCAGGCTTTAAGAAGAAAAGAGCAAGATGTTTGGGGATGTCTTTAGCAGTGTTGCTTCAAACTATGATCTGATGAATGATCTAATGAGTGATGGACTTCATCGGTTGTAGAAGGACAGGTCAGATCCCCACCCCAAAGAGAGGAACAAAAGTATCACAGTTTAAATGGCAACCATTTCCTAATTATATCTTTGTTTCCTTATTTCAATTTTCTTGTCAGATTGGTTTCCAAGTTGAATCCATTTCCAGGAATGCAGCATATTGATGTGGCCGGTGGAACTGGTGATGCCTTTGATTCCATTCCTTTACCTGTTTCATCTATCTGTTCTCGAGTACTCTTTTGGGGGTAGAGTTACCTGGTCCCTGTTGCTAGTGTGAGGTGGAAGGTATCCGGTGGAATTAATCAAGCTGTGCGCAAGCTAGCGCGGACACCACCGTGAAGAATTTCTTTTTTGGGGATCTGGGGAGGAGAGATAAGGCTTAATAAGCAAGCAAAGCAAAAGGACCATGTATTTGGAAATACATTGTTGAGTAGGCTGAATTACATTGATTCACATTCTAGCTGTGGATTACAGAAAATACACACTGGCTGCAGAGCGTATAATTTTTCTTGCCTGCTTTATTTTCAGTATGTTCTCTTTATGGCAGTGATAATTTATTTTTGTATTTCTGTCTATCGACTTGAGTGAAAAAATTCCCTAATTTTACAAGAGATATTGCTTTCAGGATCCTTGAAGATATGAAAAATGTCAAACGCAGAACTATGCAATGATTTAGATGATTACCTGATTGAGGATACTAGAATTTATGTGTGTGGCATTAATCCAAACATGTTGAGTGTTGGTAAGAAGTGGGCCGAAGAGAGAGGTACAAGCCTTTATTTTTGCTTTCTCTTGTTTCCATTCTCTGGATAGTTGGATGTTTATTTGGGGTTCTAATAGAGAAATCTAAATTGACAGATGGTTCTATAGTTAAACCTCTTTTTTGTCATTTTTCTTCAAACTATATGCAAGCTTTGGACGGGAAAAATCCCTCATTTGGGTAGAGGTTGCTAAGATTTAAACGAGCGATGCAGCGGAAAGGATTAAGAAGTACCAACACGAGAACAATAATGCAAGAAAGCAATAAAAGTAATGAACACAAGATTTACGTGAAAAACCCAAGACGGGAAAAAAAAAACACGGGGGCGCGAAGTGCAAATAAATCAACTATAAGGTGAGGAGTACAAACGATCTCAACGGGGTGTCGAAGCACAACGAGATCAAAGGAACGGAAGATTACAATCTCTCAATGAAAGCTTTCTCTAACCTAAGTCTGGAATATAGTCTTGTGTGTAGTATTGATAATTGTTCTTTTCTTGTGTGATGTTCTGGCCGAAAATATCCTTTAAATAAGGTTTGGAGATGTTTTCAACTTGGTTTAGGATAAAACCAGTCGAATCCCAGTTAGAATGGGACAATTTCGTGAAAGCAGGAAGAAAAGGGATTTTTGGCATTTAATTTTGGGACATATTCTAACAATCTCCACCTTGGACCAAAATACATCAACATCAACACTCGTCACCCCATAAAGCCCCGAAGGGCAATTAAGCATAAAGAACACCAACTAAGTCTAAGCAATGCTTAAACTTAGTAATAGCAAGCGGCCTGGTTAACGTATTTACGGGATTCTCTGACGTGTTACCTTTCTTCACCACAATCTCCCCTGCAGCAATAGTATCTCTGATAAAGTGGTATTTAACGCTAATATGCTTAGTCTTGGAATGATAAGCATCGTTCTTCGTCAGATTTATCGCACTTTGAGTATCTGAAAACACAACGATAGTACCCTGTTGAACACCAAGATCAATAAGAAGACCTCGCAACCATGTAGCTTCTTTAACACCTTCGAGCCGATATACTCGCCCTTCGGTAGTAGAAAGGACTGCAATAGACTGTAATTGTGCTTTCCAAGAGATAGCAACAGAGCACAGTGAAGAGATGTAACCAGAAATAAACCTCCTACGATCGAGATCACTACCATAATCAGAATCAACGAACCCAACAATATCATAAGACAATGCCTTGGCTCTAGCAAATACAAAACCAATATCCATGGACCCTTTCACATAACGAAGGATCTACTTCCCGGCATTCTAATGATCCTTTCCAGGATTATGCATGTAGCGGCTCGCCATGCTTACCGCAAAAGCTAAATAGGGTCTAGTGCCAGCCATAGCATACATAAGGCTACCAACGGCACTAGCATACGGGATAGTAGACATCCTCTCAATGTCCTCCTCGGACTTAGGACAAGAATCAGCAGACAGTTTGAAATTAGCAGCAAAAGGAGTAGAAACAGGTTTATAATCAAACATATTAAACCTATCGAGAACTTTCTTAAGATACTTGCTCTGAGACAGGTAAAGCTTCCCTGCTTTTAGATCCATGTGAATCTCCATACCTAGAATCTTCTTAGTTGCACCAAGGTCCTTCATCTCCAACTCAGATTTAAGTTGAGATTTTAACTCGTTGATCAAAGACTTGTCTTTAGAAGCAATCAACATATCATCAACATATAACGACAAGTAAACGAAGGAACCACCAGAAAACTGTCGTAAATACACACAATTATCATACTTACTACGTGTGTATTTTTTCCCAATCATAAAGGAATCAAACCTTTTGTACCACTGTCTTGGAGCTTGTTTAAGGCCATAAAGAGATCTTGTCAACCGACAAACAAATTTCTCCTTGCCAGGAACAACAAAACCCTCGGTTGCTTTATATAGATTTCTTTCTTCTAACTTTCCATGAAGAAACGGAGTTTTAACATCGAGTTGCTCCAACTCCAAGTCAAAAAGAGCAATAATAGCAAGTAACAATCTAATGGAAGTATGACGGACAACAGGAGAGAAAACTTCATTAAAGCCAATACCTTCCTTTTTGTGGAAACCACGAACCACTAAGCGAGTTTTCCATCTTGCTTCTTCAACCCCAGGAATACCATCTTTTAGTTTGGAGATCCATTTTATAGTCAATGCACGACGGCCTTTGGGCAGCTCACATAAATCCCATGTATTATTTTTGTGCAAGGTTTCCATCTCTTCTTACATAGACACTAACCAATTTGAGGAATTAGGACAAGAAATTTCCTCAGAGTAAATAGAAGGATCAACTCCTTTGGGAATTTCTTGTGCAATTGCAAGAGCATAAGCAATAAGCCCGTCATCATCAGTGTCAGCATATCGAGTGGGCTTCCTTATAACTCTTCTCGGTCTATCATGAGCAATAACATGATCATCCTCCACGTGTGGCTCGATGGGACGTGTGGTACTAGTACTTGGCTCATCAACAGGAGCCTCCTCCCTAGACAGAGGAACTCTAGAAGAACCAGGGCCAGCTTCGTGAGCTTCATGGCTCACTTCTAACTCCACCTTCTCACTAGCATCTTTCATATCATTGTTACCCGTAGAGGAAACAACGAATTCTTTTCTAGAAGATAACATAACGGCCTCATTAAAAGTTACATCCCGACTCTGAATAATTTTCTTGGAGCTAGGACACCACAAACGATATCCTTTAGACTCAGAAGCATAACCAAGAAACATGCACTTAACAGCCCTGGGAGCTAGCTTCCCATCATTAACATGAGAAAAAACAGTGCATCCAAAAACTATAAGAATAGAGTAGTTAACGGTATTACCAGACCAAACTTCTTCGGGAATTTTAAACTCAATAGATGAATGTGGAGACAAATTGACGAGGTAACAAGCCGTAGAAACGGCTTCGGCCCAGAAATCACGGCGGTGCCACAAACCAACATTTGAGAGCATACAATGGGCTCTCTCAAGTAAAGTTCTATTTATATATATATATATATATATATATATATATATAAGCCTCTGCACCAAGCACCATAATAAGCTTTTACACTCTTTATTGACTTGACTATATATATATATATATATATATATATATATATATATATATATATATATATATATATATATATATATATATATATTGTTTTTGGCCTTAGTGGATTCTCTGTTATTTTCTACACGAGGTCGGTTTGGGGCACCCAAAATTATCATTGCTTTTCTCATTTCTATGGGGATCCTTGTTAAAGTGCAAGAAAAATTGATCAAATAAGAGTTGAGTTAAACTGCGCTGATAATATAAAAACAATTTGCGGTACTGAAAGTATATATACCTTTTTAGAAAATTAAAAAGGTCGACAATATTTCTTGCTACCTCTCTACAAAATTAAAAAGATCTACAATAGATAATTAGATTGAAATATAAATGCAAGAAATCTTTTTTGTTTTCCCACTCGTAATTGTTGATATATGTGATTGGAAACTAGAGAACAACTAAGGTTATATCCATCATTAGTTCATACATCAGTGCATCGATATCAGGCCAGCGATTAATTATTTTCGTTATATAGACTCAGTATAAGGAGAAGATTAGTGGCCTAGTACTCTAAATAAAGTGTGCCAATTTGCACTTAGCAAATATTAATTAACAGAATTCCTTCACCCTAAATCAGTCTCGAGTTTGAACTCTGAGAATCGAAAAACTCTTGGTAGGAAACCTCTTCGCCATTTGTTGGATTGTGTAAATTAATATGGAGTACTAGTCGAGGTGAGTGAATTCTAAATAGCAGATGATTATAACAAAACAAAAAAAAATCAAAATTTTAAAAAGACTTACCAACTATCGATTGCTTGTAAAGCACTTTTCATGCTTGAATATGATTGTGGCCTACTTGAACATTGATGAGATGGGAGACTACAAAATAGGATGCATCATAGAGGACTAATTTAGAAACATGTAAACCAGTGCTTGCTGATGTTATCAACACGCAAATATATGTCTCTACACCCTACCCTCCCTCCCTCCCTCCCCCCCTCCCCAACCAAAAAAAAAAAAAAGATTTTTTAGGGTGGCTTGACCCAGTCAAATTAAAAGTAAATTAAATGTCCATATAATTGAAGGCTGATCCAGAATTTAAACATTTGATATCTAGTATATGTACTCATTTGTTGAATCGCTTAACATATATTATTAGGTTTGATGAACCAGTAACTTATGCACTATATCTGGTTCTGCATATAATCCAAGTGAGCGAGGAGCATAATTAAGTATTTTTGTGGGTTGGGGTAGAAATTAGTTTGAATAATTCATGCAATACAACAGGACAAAAAATAGAGTAATCAGCATTAAAGAACTAATCATATCTAAGGAGAATTTTAGGAGAATGAAAGTTGATAGGTATATAATTTTATCATATCATATTTTGAGTCAACGAGTCCGTGTTAAGTACTCATATTATTGGCATAAGAAAATATAAATTGGGATGTTTTCCACTTCAAATGAGTGAAGATAATCAAGGATGTGCGTTCTTTAAGACTTGGTAAAAGACTTTGAAATGGAAAAGTTTTACTATAATGGATTTTGCCATAAGATAAAGTTATTAAACATGTTTTTTTTCCATTGGATATAGAGAAAAAAATTGGTTCATTTCTCGATTTTTCTGTATCCTTATGTTTGAGTTATGTTAATCATCTCTGCATCTTTTCAATTTTATCAGATTTCTTCCAAGGGATGTTAAACATTTTTTTAATTTTCCACGGATGTACGGTATTGGCTTTGGAGCCCGACCAAATCTGAATTGTATGCACACAGTAGGGCTCATTTTTAGAGGCGGCGCTCCCAACAGATTTTTTTTCATTCCCTAGGGCCCTAACCTAGATCTCTTATTAAGGATGGAGGAGACGTTAAACATGTTATGAATTAAAGAGAATGTTCTACTTTTTGTGGGATCACCCTTTCGTGCCCTTTACGTTTATTTTTTTGGTAAAAATGATAATCATTTACGCGATCAAATTTTCAAAACATAAGTAATTATTTTCCCCCCTAATTTGATTAAGTTTTCAATAATTTCTTACATTATAACCCTAGAAAATATTTTATTTGAAGGTATTTTGGGTTCTATTTATCATATGATTCATAGTCCGTATATATATATCAAATAGACAAATATCTGGAGAAAAAAAAAACATGAAATATTAGGTATGATTCGGCTCTGCACTTTCACTATTGTTTTTCGATTTTTTTTTTTTTTTTTTTGTCTTTTTAGTTAGTTGCACTTTGATATGTGACAGCCAAATTGCTGTAATGAGCAAATTGGATAAACACATATTCCATAAGAGTACAAATAATCTAAAAATTAAGTTTGAGATAGCACTAACTGATTTCTTTTCGGGATTAATGCAACATGACAGTTCACAATTTTTCACTTAATATCTTGAAGACATGGGTAAAGATATTTTCTTTCCACAACGGCCAAAATGGAAAGAGATCACAAATTTGACAACAATATATAGTAACAATAGCATCTCGAATCCGAGTAAGTTTGACCTGTTATATGAATTATCATTATTCATATCGTTCTATTTAAACCTGTTCAATTCAATATAATAATTTAAAAATTAATTGCAGGTTATAACACTCTAAAATCCCTTAGCTTCTACCGTTAAGTATACTTTTCGTTAATTAACTAATTAGAAGCTTCAAGAAGCAATCTATTTCTATTTTTATGCGATGAGAAGCTTACTTAATTATTATTAAAATCTATTTTGTCATGCATGTTGTCATCTTTTTGTGAAGCAAGAAAATACATACCTTTCCTATAGTAAAACAGCTTTTTTATTTTAATTGAATATATCCGAACGGAAGTAAGACTATTAATCATAATATAGGCGCGGATTTAAAATTTAAATTAATATATTACAAGTGGTGTGACAATTATATGTGTGTTTGAGTGTGTGCGCGCGCATGAACACGTGTACTATATATAATATTCTATTATATGTATACATAGTTCAAGTAGAAATAAGATCGTGTTTGTTGCACTCATACTAGGTAAGTACTATTATAATATCTTTGTTAATTTACGTAATAGTTGAGCCAAAGGCACGTAACATGCTATTTTCTTAACTTGTGTCTGGTGGATACCATTTTTCAAAGCACATTCACATTGCTATTGGTTTTTTTGTTGACGAGCTTAACTGTTTCTTAAATTACGTTTACGTAAATTCCCTTTGGCTTTCGATATTTTTCAATAAATGGTTAAAAAGTTGTTGTTGTGATATTCTTCAATTAACGTCTTGTGTTTTTGTCTTATATACCGCCAGTAATGAGATTTCTTTTTTAATATATTACTGCTTGCAAGCCATTCTATTCTAACCAAATCTTGTTATGGGTACCTTTATTCCTTGAAAAAGCCAAAATGAACAAGGAAAATTAATAGATTAGAAAAGCGTATATTTTTATTGGTTTAGCTTACGTAGGAACAACAAAATCAACATGAGTACTGCAATTTCATATGAGTAAGAAAAACACAAGTACTACAATTTTGTTTGAGTATTTAGAAAGAAATAGCAATGTTACGCACCCATGCATTGAAGAATTAATAAGTTTCTTTCTTATATCTGTGATGCCCATGACGGGAGTGGGGGTTTTTTTTTTTTGGGGGGGGGGGGGGCGGTTGACATTAAAAAAGCTGATAAACTTCTAAAGAACGGGTGTACATGACGTTTTAGGCGAATTCCACGTCATCTGAATGAACGAGGAATATGAAGAAGAGCTTTATAAGATATAAATACAAGTTACATGATATGTACACTTTTGGGCTCGATGATAGCATAACCTAGGGATAAATTCGTGAAATTATCGAATTATAGCGAAAAATACGTGAAATGAGCTTGAGCTACGACAATTTTCTCACAAATGAGAATAATGTGAAGGAACATTTAGTGATTTTCTAAGAAAAGAGTAATTCTTTTTGTTGTGAGGAATGGGTCGTCAAGTAAAAGGAATTATGAATTTTAGCTATCAAGATCATGACCCTCTCAAATGGAAAACCAACTACTACAACATATATTATTTTTATCAGACAAATATTCTCTTCTCATTTACTAATCCAAATGGAAATGTCACCATCTCCTTTTTGTAACCCCACATTCGAAAAAGAAGACTATATTTTCATTCTACTTTTTACTCGTTGGAAAATATTCTCTTAGTAACTTATTATTTGCCCATTAATAGACTGAGTGGACCATGGAGAGTTTTTTTTTTTTTTTTCTTTTAATCTTGCTACTAGTTGTTCATTTGTTGGGCGGCCACCGCCAATTAGACTTATAACTATAGAGAAGTAAGAAATTTTGCTAAGATTAATACTTCATATTTCGAACGAAGTGTATTTAACCGATCACTTTTTGCTGATGTTGCCCCATCCTTGACAATGAAGTCTACACACAAACTATGTTTAGAATATTTACACATCCAACTCATGTCTTAGAATACAATTGCATGTAATTAGTATGTAATTCTATTTAATAGTAATATTGATCGATAATTTAGAATAAATGATAAGCAACATGTTATAGCAAATGAAATTACATTGATATATAGCGTAAGAACTTAATTGTAATATACGTGTGTATAACTTATCTATTCATAGGTGGAGTATTATTATTAGCAATCATTACGAAGCTTCATGGGATGACTCAAAATATTTTTCTCATATTTGTCCTAACTCAATTCTTAGATATGTTTAATTCAATTAATGCATTGTATGAAAAGAAGTGGCTAATTCACCCTATAGGCGTGCTCAAATTTTCGTTCATATATTAAAAATAGCGAAACAATTAGAAATTAAAAGTGATAAAATTAGCTCATATGAAAATATGATTCGCCTGAGCTTGAGTATAACTATAATTGACGAACAGTAATTCTTGACATTCTTGACCAATCTTATCTTGAAAACAAGCTAAGCTTTTTCCAAAACAAAAACTAGGAAATTAAAACGGAGGTAAGAGATGGATAGGATAACTTTCATTGTATCTAATCGTGTCTCAGACTCTCAGTGGGGAACATGATTTTCTGTTGGCTATGTTCCCATAAATGACTTCCAATTTCTTGTTTTATCACAATAAATATAACTTATTCCATTCACATCGTCATATATATATAAAACATATACCTGATCTGGAAATATAGATATAACGAGAAAGTTTATAGGAAGTAAATTAATTTTTCGGATGGTAACTCTAACTTTTACTTTATTGTAATAAAAATACCAAGCTACTTTTGTAATGAATTTTTTTCAGTTTTGGTGTGTTCAGTACGAAGGAAAATGTTTTTCATGGAAAATGTCTTCTTGAAAAGAGTTTTTCAGGAAAATAAGTGGGTTTCTTACTTATTTTCTTATCTTCGCGTCGTACGTAAGCAAAAACTATTAACCTAAAAATATTTGTATATAATTTAGACAAATTTTATGGGAGGTGGGGGTGGGGGTGGGGGTAGAGGTAGGAGTGTGGGTTGTGGCGATGGGGGCTACGGGGTCGGGGGAGATGAGGTGTATCTGAGGGGTGGGGGACACAATCGATGTGGAATGCCACTTGTGTCACTTGTTTTCTCTACTTTCACTAGGAAAGTAATTTTTCTCATTTTTAAGGAACTTGTTTTCCTAGAGAATTCCTTTTAAAAAATTTTGAGAAACCGAACATGGGAAAATTGGCCGAACACGCCTTTTATCTAAATATCAAAAAAGTCATTAAACTAGTATTTTTTAAAATCTAAAAGTCACTCAACTTTATCTAATTATCATAGGAAACATCTCATTTCTTTCTTCACAACAACTTTATGCGATAATTAATAAGTAAAGTTGAATGACATTTTTTTTTTTTAGAAGTGTTTAGTGACTTTCATCATATTTTATAAGATAAATTAGTTGGATGGATTTTTCGTTGAAAGACTAATTTAGTGACTTGGATATAAAAAAGTTGAGAAATCATTCATGAAATTAGCATATGAGTTTACCTTACAGTTTTGATAAAGAAATTCTGATCTATAATCTTTTACAACGTAACGTGCATATACATATAGAGAGAGAGAGAGAAGAAGAACCTATATCTACTTGTCCTAAAGACCATAGCCTCTTTATTTCTTGCTAAGTTTGCTAGCTAGTTACTCCAATATACAATCTTTTTGCTTTGTTGGTACCAAAATATATTACTTTTTCCATTCCAATTCTTATGACATGATTCGAATTACGAGCGAGGGTTAATGCTTGGTGAATTAGGATATAGAATTTTTAAATTTTTTAAAATAAAATTTACATATATAGAAGGTACATAAATGTACTATAAGTCACAATAAGTAAAAATTTAAAAAATTTAAGAAATATTTTTAAAAATTCTAATCAAAGAAATTAAGCTTTGACTCTCCAAATAATAACTAGGACATATAAAGTGGAACCGAAAAAAGTATTATAGTAATATTTATATATCATAACGAAATACAAGGTTATATGCTCTCCCAAACAAGTGCCATCCGATAACAGTCTAATAAAAGTAGTTCCCAATTTGTCTGCTCTAATAGCTTCTTATTGAGCAAACAAAGAAGGAACTACTAAGTAGTTAAAACAACAAAATTTCTTCTTCCTTGTCGCATCGTTAGCTTTGCTAAGTCTGCTACTCTACTCTGCTCCCTACCGTTATGCTTGAGCACCGGGCCCCCTAATTGGTGCAAGTATACTCCTATACAACCTTACATTATTGGAAGTTGGAAACTAGCTATGCTAGTGGAGTTCAAGCATCGACTGGTATAATTATCCTACATTTATACTGATATGGAATATAGCCAGTACTCGATAATGTAATCACGTATGCACAAACTGACCTGTACACCACTGTTGTGCTAGTCAAGTTCAGGTATAATATCAAGGACTGGCTTCCATCCTATACCATTAGTTGTACTTTCATCAACAATAGTAGTACTCTTGATATCATCAACTTTGATTAATCCATCTTCACTACTCAACAATTCTTGCAACTCTCTCTTGGTGATGACAATTTTAATCCTAACAACCTCTGTCTTTTGCTCAACTTCTTCAACCAATTGATCATTTGCAAACTTGACCTTTTTGACTTGATCATTTGCAAACTTGACCTTCTTTTTGGCTGATTTTGGAGGAGGCTGCACTGGTAATTGAGGCAAAAGATAATAAATCTGGCCACCTAGCATGTTATCATCTGGCTGAAGATGTTGATTATCAATGGCTTGAAGGGAATTAGATATTACATGGCCAGAAAATTGTGATAACACTTGATGGACTTTAATAGGAGCTTTGTATTCAAGAATTTGCCCATTTTTTTTAATCACTTTTACAATTTTTTCTTGAAGAACTATACAATTCCCCATTTGTTGAGTGCAAAAAAGAAAAGAAATTGGCCTATTGTGTAAGGTTTGTTGTTTTGGAGCATATAGTCGTGTTGCTTTTATAAGGAAATGAGGTTTGTAAATGTCCCTTGGAATAAGGAATATTACAAGTATAGCCATAGCACTTTTGGACCCCACCATGTTGATTTTTTTTTGTTGATGTGTAAGTGTAACTGAGTGATATTTTCGTTGATGTGTAATTGAGTAAATATACTAGGAATCTTGATCTCTTCATTGAGATGATTATGCTTTATTTGAAACTCTCTTCCCATATCTTTCTCAATTTTAATTTAGAGTCGAATTCAAGATTTTAATTAATCTGGTGTGTGTATATACACTTTATGTCAAAAATATTGAATTCGGTTGAATCCGTTGTTTACGTGCTCTTTACTAATTACTCGTGTAAAGATAATAAACATCTCATCTAGATCAATTCTAAAGATGAATTCTAAAAGCTTAATCATGAAGTGAGAATTGCTCAAAATCATATAAGGGGACAAGAGTCCATTCTTCAACCAATATGAAACACTAATACATCTCTTGGATTCTCATGATTGGATATATAGAACGTTGAGAACATTATAAAAGGGGATCCAATATTGATAAACCAATAATATTAAAGGTGAATTTGATTCTAATAACATCCATGTATAGATAATAAACTATAAGTCTAAATTGAATTAGTAAACTTAGCTCATGAGGTGACGACTTGCCGACTTGGTACTGTCTCATTTCCTCAACTAACTTGCAATGCTTTGACAACTTGTACATGATAAATCATACTTATCATTAAAAAAAAAAGAGGATGAATTACATATACTTTTACATAGATTTGACCAAGTAAAAGTTACTTCCTCGCCTGGTTTAAAATAAGAACGTATAACACAAGTAGGACCACTAAAATTAACAATCGTAAGTGGTTGACTACAATATGCACCATAAATTGATTTAATGGTACTTCATTGACGCCTCCTTCTAATGCACAACTAATTTTGGCATAATGTAACAGTTTTTTTCTGCAAAAATTCTTTGGGCATCCAAAACTATCATTGCTTTAATTTCCTCATTTCATTGGTAACGATCTTATGCTCTTTAATTTGTTAGAATTGTAGAAATAGTTGATCTTGATTTTTTGTACTTTGTTATAATATATGGGTACATCCCCTAAAATCTTAAGTTACCTAATTCACATGGTGAAGAGAATCATAGATCTCGCTTGGTTAGAATATTGTTGGCAAAGGGAAAAAAAAAAACGATAACACAATCTGGTCTAATTATAAATTAAAGCGCAATGCGTGATGTGTGAATTTAGCGCATATTATGTTTTTGAATTTTGACACATACAAAAATCTGATATTTAAGTGAAGAAGAATAAATGATCGAATTATTATCCATTGATTTTCAAACCGTGCACTTGAAAATTTGTCGATGCATGACCTTGGATTTGAGTTAATCAAGTTCAAGTTGTGTGGTCCACCTAACTATATATTCACTACCACTGGCTAAGCCACCTCTTCCTATTTGCTAGGTTTAATATATCAATAAATTAGTTACCGCAAACAAAGTGCTAACTAGGAGAAGATTAATTAGTGTCATGTAATTATAACTTTGCCATTTTGGACTTAGCAAAATCATTAATTTAAAGACACTTTTTCAAGCTTGATACACACGCCCGAAAATGTATTTGATGATATGTAAGATACTACTACATCTCTGTTCATATTATAGTAGTATCTTTAAGATTTTTGATATATTTCTTAAGAATTACATTTCATAACTCTAATCATAAGACTATTTGTTTAAATTTCTGGAATATGAAAGTCAGTTTGTCAGTTTAACTAGAGATTTCTGATTTGAGCTCTATTATGAAGGCCTCCTTGGTAGGGAGCATTTACCTCCTAAAGTTGAATTTTCGGGCACGAATTCTTATTAGTCAAGCTCCAAAATGAATACTAAATATTAGATAATTTAAAAAAAAATGAAAAAAAATATATGAATGAGGTTGAGGCTCACTTGAACGTTAAAGAGATAGGCAAGTACAAAAAGTAAGTGCATAGTAGAGGGGTTGAAGAAACTATGTAAACTAGTGCTTGATGATGTTATCAACACGCAAAATGCCTACAATATAGCTTCCCCAACCCCCACTTAAAGATAGGAGCTTTTAGGGGACGCGAGAAAAATAAGAAGAAATTTCTACATATATGTATAGCCAAGTGATTAGCCAAATAGTCATTATGTATATGAGGAGTTAACACACATGTTTTTCTTGCAGGAGGTAGAAATTGCCTTATAAATCGCATTTACTTAGAAAAAGAAAATCATATTTCACACATGCAACTTACAAATTGACTTACAAATCGTATTCCAAACGAGATTTACAAATCACATTTCATAAATGCTCTTAGAAAACGTCACAAATATCATTTGGTGAGTTAATGACCTGAATGGTCACTCAAATTATAATAATTGGCCATCAAAGTGACTTATCTTTATTTTGTCTTTTAAAAGTCATCTAACTTTGCCTAGTTATCCTCCATGATCATTTTAGTTGGATATACAACTTCTTATGTCTTTTTAATGATGTGTCAACTTTAAATTTTTGGAAAATATTTAAAATTAGTAATTGAATTTATTTAGGACTCAACTCACTCTAAACCCAACCTAATCCCTGACCCGGCCAGCTCCATATATTTGCTCCTACAGTTGCAAGCCATTCCATTCTATCCATAACACAATCTTGCTTCAGATAATTTTTTTTCTTCCTTCAGAAATCAAAAATGAAAAACAAAGAAAGTAGAAAAGTGCAATTTGGTTTGGCATACTCAGGGAAAGGGAAGAATCAAATCAATGCTCACTTTCATTTGAAACTTTAGTAAATATGTCTCATCTTGTTTCCTTGTCCCTAACGATGATAATGCTCAAATCAAATTATTCAAATCCAACAAAATCTTGATTTTTTTAATTAATTATGTGTTCATTGCACGCGCAATGACTTCAATTTATGTAATCTTTTTAATTTTTAATAAATTTACCAACCCCACACGCCACCCAAGAAATAAAAACCACTTTTAATTGAAAATATATTTGATGACTTTCCTAAAACAGAAACTTTCTTTTCTGTCGTGAAGAATTGGATTGTCCAAGTACATGGCATATACAGATTCAAGACTCTTTCAAAATGGAAAACAAATTTTGAAGAGATATTTTCAGTATGAATCACACAAATTTTCTGTTCTAATTCCTAAAACCAAAAGGTTAGTATTGTATAATCCTTTTTTACCCACCCACGCCCTCCACCCCCTCCCCCGACCCCCAGTTATAAAATAGACAGCCATTCCAATTCGTTTCTTTCTAATACCCTTTTAAACTAGCTTTGGACTGAGGGAAGAGTGTGTCCGTTGATCCAATTTGCTCCAATAGACATTTATTTTATATAAAGTCAAACGTTTGGACATGCGATTTCATCTCATGACTTCATCTCATTAGATGAAATGAGCGTTTGAACATGGGATTTCGTCTCATGAGATGAAATCTCAAATCATGATTTCAAAATTTTTAAATGTAAAAGTTGACCCATAAGTTTATATTTTGTAAAAATAGATCCACAAGTTGGTAGATATATTTACTAATCATGTTTACCAACCATTTATATCAAATATTAAAAAATCTACAAGTTGGTAGTATATTTATAACAAATTTACTCTTACCAACCATGTGGGAGGATTATATTAAAGAGTAGTTACACTACAACTCATGTTTAATTTTTCATTTTACTGAACTAAAGTTTGATCAATTGATATTATAATTTTTAGAAATGCCTTCTAGTAGTGTATTAATTTTGTTATGAACTATGACTTGCTCATTTGGTAAGATTGTATAAGAATTGGGAAAGTTTTGATGGTTTTCACAATTTGTGGGGTTTTTATGTCTATAAGAAAAAATACAACTTAAGAAATCTAAATTGCATGTCCAAACATGATTTTATCTCATGATTTCAAATCATGTCCAAACGGCTTCGAGCGTAGATTCAGTGAATGTAAAAACCTTCTATTGGTAGGCGATCGTGATTTTCATAGAAATTTTTGTTACTCATGATGTTAACATTTTAAAGAAAAATGTAAGAAGAAATCAAAATTTTGCCTCGGGAGCGAGAGAAAAATTAACCAATGGAGAGTATGCAACCGAACAACCAATGAGGTTTTCAACAGTGATAGTTGAATTAAAGGTTGTGATCAAGTCTTGGTTGATTCGTTTTCCCTTTCTTGATCTGATATGGCTAACAGGTGATAAAATGATGACAAATGTTTATTAGGAACGTAGCTTAGAAAGAATTCTTCCACAACAAAGAAAATCAAATGAGCTAGCCAATTATAGTTCTACCTATTATCCAAGTTTTATATTGACACGCGTCGATTAGTTATTGGGTGGACCTCATATAAATGCTTGTAACTATAATGATCGGCCATCAAAATGATTATATAGGCTGATTTTTATTTCTTTAAATATGTATTTTAGCTCTTGCTGCATATGTATTTTTTGGGGTAGGGGAAGGAAAAATGGGAAGGGGATTACAAGGTGTTGGGCTCAACCAATCCACAGATACTCTTAACATGGTGTGATAATGTTCATTTTGGGCCAAGCCCGCGCTTTTTTCCCCAAAAAGCCCACACTAAGGGTGGGCGTTTGGGTTATCGGATTAGATATGAAAATTTCGGTTTGAATTTTTGATTCTCAGATTGAAGAAATTACAATCCAGATCCAATCTAAATAAGCTCGGATCGGATTGAACTTTTTAAGTTCAGTTTCATAGATACTCTTAACATGGTGTAATATTTCTGTTTTGGGCCATGCCCGAACGATTTTCTCTAAAAGGTCTCCTTTTTTTTTTGAGTGCCTTCTTTTGGTCTTTATATTTTGCCTCATTTATGTCTTCTTTAAATTTTGCCTTGCTTGCTGTTTAATGAAAGTTTTTTGACGAAATTATCCTTACCCCATTAAAATCCTTTTTATTTCGTCATTTGCCCCCTTTTTTTTTTTTTGCTTCTTCTTTCCTCCTCTGTTTTGTGTTTGTCTCATATGTTCTAAAACGTAGGTACGAATTTGGATCTTTTGCTCGTTTCAATATTTGTTTTTATGTTAAATTTTTATTTGTTGAATTAATATCTTTGTCTTCATCGTTTTTTATATTTAATTGATCCTTTTTTATTTAAAATGATAATGTCTTGTTATAGTGTCTTATGATTTTTTGAACTTTAGTTTCATTCCCCATGTATATATTTTAGTTTTTTGAATGTCGTATTATGAATGTCGTAATATGTTTTAGTTTATTTTGATATGCGTTTTGGTTTTCTCTTTGTTGAATCATTGAAGTTTTACCGTGAATTTCTTTGTTTTATGTTGTTCTTCTTTGTTTTTATTTAATAACTGTTTTTGTGAAGAATGTGTTTATTTGAGGCAACATATGCCTGGTCCGGCAGAGTTATTGATTTTTCAAGTTATCTGGGTTCCGCATAAAGTTATGCTTATGATAACTTCATGAATTAAGTTAATTTATGTGTGCTTGGTTTTATGGTGTTTTCTTGTTAATAATTTTGATTTTTATGCAATCTTATGTGTTTTTGGTGTTGTTTTGGTTATGAAAAATGAAAGTTTGCCTCTCACGGCATACTTTGTAATTTTGTCCGAAGTTATGCAGTTCCGGCATAAAGTTATGCTTGTTCGCATAACTTCATGAATTAAGTTAATTTATGTGTGCTTGATTTTTTGGTGTTGTCTTGTTAATAATGTTTTTATTTTGCTTATGAAAATGAAAGTTGCCTCTATGACAAAGATACTTTGTTCTTTTGTAAAGTAAACTTCGCCTCATCCGCATACTTTTCTAGTTCTTAACACTTGTATACTTGATGTTTTGCTTATGAAAATGAAAGTTTGCCTCTAAGACATAATTTGTTCTTCGTCATTTTTTATATTTAATTGATCCTTTTTTATTTAAAATTATAGTGTTTTGTTATAGTGTCTCTACGATTTTTTCAACTTTAGTTTCGTCCCCATGTATATATTTTGATTTTTTGAATGTCGTATTATGAATGTCGTAATATGTTTGCTTCGATTTTGATATGCGTTTTGGTTTTCTCTTTGTTGAATCTTTGAAGTTTTGCTGTGAACAACTTTTTATGTTGTTACTGTTGTTTTGTTTAATAATCGATTTTTTTGTGAAGAATGTGTTTGTACGAGGCAACATATGCCGGGTCAGCAGAGTTTATGATTTTTGAAACTAAAGTTATGCCGGTTCCGCATAAAGTTATGCTTATTCGGCATAACTTCATGAATTAAGTTAATTTATATGTGTCTTGATTTTTTGGTATTGTCTTGTTAATAATTTTGATTTTTATGCAATCTTATGTGTTATTGGTGTTGTTTTGTTAATAATATTTTGTTTTGGTTATGAAAAATGAAAGTTTGCCTCTATACTTTGTAATTTTTAAAGTGAAAGATGTCTAATTCTTAACACTTGTGTATTTTTTTGTTTTGGTTATGAAAAATGAAAGTTTGCCTCTCACGGCATACTTTGTAATTTTTTAAAGTGAACTTCGCCCCTCCGTGCAGACTTGTCTAATTCTTAACACTTGTGTATTTTTTGTTTTGGTTACGAAAAATGAAAGTTTGCCTCTCTCGGCATACTTTGTAATTTTTTAAAGTGAACTTCTTCCCCCTCGGCAGACTTGTCTAATTCTTAACACTTGTGTATTTTTTTATTTTGCTTATGAAAATGAAAGTTTGCCGCTAACAAAGATACTTTGTTCTTTTGTAAAGAGAACTGCTTCTCCTCCGGAACTTGTCTAATTCTTAACACTTGTATTCTTTTTTATTTTGCTTATGAAAATGAAAGTTGCCTCTAACAAAGATACTTTGTTCTTTTGTAAAGTGAACGCCTCCTCGGGCATACTTTTCTAGTTCTTAACACTTGCGTAAATTTTTGTTTTGCTCATGAAAATGAAAGTTTGCCTCAACATACTTGCCTCTAAAGAACTTTGTTCTTTTGTAAAGTGAAATTCTCGCTCCTCCGGCATACTTGTCTAATTCTTAACACTTGTGTAATTTTTTATTTTGCTTATGAAAATGAAAGTTGCCTATAACAGCATACTTTGTTCTTTTGTAAAGTGAACTTCTGCCTCCTCCGACATACTTTTCTAGTTCTTAACACTTGCGTAAATTTTTGTTTTGCTCATAAAAATGAAAGTTTGCCGCTAACAGCATACTTTGTTCTTTTCTAATGTAAACTTCTGCCTCCTCCGGCATACTTGTCTAATTCTTAATACTTGTGTATTTTTTTTATTTTGCTTATGAAAATGAAATTTGCCTCTAACAGCATACTTTGTTCTTTTGTAAAGTAAACTTCTGCCTCCTCCGACATGCTTGTTCGTAACTTTGCCGATTATTTTTTGTCAATCGAAGTTACTATAATTTCAAGTCTAAGTCATTGAGCATTGTATACTAATCAAATGGAACGTATAAACTAATAAAAATCAGAACAAAGCAATAAATTTGATCAATTCTATGTTGTTGAGTAAAATTATGAGATGTTGAAGAGCATAATTGTTTGTTCATAGAAGATGATTTGTTGTTATTTTCAAATATTAACAAATCTAAACTTAATAAAGCATGAAATTGAGTTGAATTACATTCAATTGAAACGCTATATATTATATATTTTATCTTTTTTGATGTTGTAGCAGCAAAATCAATGGAGATTTCTCCGGTGAAATGTTGGAACGATGGAACGATTGAAAGGTTTGTTGTTGAAATGATGGATAGGTTTAATTGGATGTTTGGGGTTCATTACGGACTTTTAGATTTTTATATGTTATGGGTAGGGATAGTAAAGTCTTTTTCTTATTATCTTTTAGCTTAGAAGGGCAAATATTAAAGACCACGCATTACGGGGGCAAAAATTAAAGACCAGCGCATTTGAAGGGCATTCGCGCCAATTGCCCAAAGGTCTCACACTATTAAGAGATTCCTACACCTTATATGTTGGCTCCCAATCTTTTCAGCTATCGATGTGATAGATTTAAAAGCCAGCAGATTGTGATTTTCATGAAGAATAACGCGAATCCTTTCTTTCTTAAAAACACATTTTTTATAGGGAAAATTTCAGAAATATACAAGTTGATCACTTACATTGCAAAAAAATAGCCCAAAACTTACATTACAAAAATAGCCCAAAATATACAAACATATACAAACAGATACAGACATATACAAACATATACATATACTTATACCAACATATACAAACATATACAGAGAGAGAGAGAGAGAGAGAGAGAGAGAGAGAGAGAGAGAGAGAGAGAGAGAAGTTTGGGTCATTGTTTGTAAGAACTAAAAAAATGGGTCAATTTTGGTAGCATTGATGCCCCAATTAACATACAGTGTAATTTTCTCTTTTTTGTATGCATTTATTAAAAAACAAATTGGCACTATCGGTGTAACTAATTAATATTCCCTCTGTTTCAATTTAAGTGAACATATTTACTTTTTATTAAGTTTAAAAAAAGACTGATCAATCTTTAAATTTGAAAAAAAAAATTACTTGTGAGATAATTGACACACACAAATATTTATGGCTTGTTATAAATCACAAGTTTGAAAATTCTTCATTTCTTATTTTACACTTTGTATCTAATCACATAAATAGAAACTGGGGGAAGTACGTTATAACAAGTTGCAGCCTTGCAGGTCTTATTTTACCGGATAATTACTAATTATGCAGTTTTAGACAACTACCTTCAATTATAATCCTATGTTTTAGTGGACCTTATAGTATAGGAAATTTTACACGGTTATCATAAAGGAAACTACACTCATAAAACTGATGACCTCGTACATTTGGGACAAGGGAAAATTTAATCATTTGATTTATTTTCGGGGATATTAAAACCGACCACCCATCTTCTTCTTTTTTCAAAGAGATAACAAAAACTTCAAATAATAACAATAACTTAAAGTAACAAGAAAACATGTAAGTAGTTGGATTTCTGTGATGACCGCAAAGAAACAGAGTTAAAGCAGTTGAAAAAATAACAAACTTCATTTCCGAAAGAAAGTTGTAATCAATACATCAACCTAAATTTGTAATCAATACATCAACCTACTGAATATAAACCAATTCTAATTATAACTACCAATACACCCATTGACTACATAATGGACCAAACAAAAAACATAGCACAAAAACCTAATACTCCTCAACATCATCATCATCTTCCCCTCTCCAAATTCACAACCAACTTCCTCATAATCCTTCTCAAGAGCAACCAAATCTTCCCCAGCTTCAAAAAACCCACCTTCTTCCATACCGGTACACAAAAGCCATCTTTGTAGAGGTGGGTTTAAGGAAGAAAAAAAAAAGTACACCACAACGGTGAAAAGTTGGAACAGTCACAGGAAAGTGAGAAACTGGAATTGCAGCGTCCTTATAAATTGAAGTTGATCTCAACATTGCTTGGATATACACGCAAAAGTACTCAATTGTTTATCATAGAAATCAAATAGTCCACATTTGAATTGAAGAAGAATGACATTGTCTTTGTCATTTCTAAAATGTTTTTCAGGTGTCATCTACATCCAAAATTTTTGAACGATAATGGTGTCTGTAACATGCAATTATCTTTCCTCATCAAAAGAAATACGTTGATGAGGAAAAATTAACGTTGTATATATCATTGTAGCTACCCCTGATCTTAGCATTGCTTGGATATACACGCAAAAGTACTCAATTGTTTATCATAGAAATCAAATAGTCCATACTTTTGAAGAAGAATGACATTGTCTTTGTCATTTCTAAAATGTTTTTCAGGTGTCATCTACATCCAAGATTTTTGAACGATAATGGTGTCTGTAACATGCAATTATCTTTCCTCATCAAAAGAAATACGTTGATGAGGAAAGTAATTAACGTTGTATATATCGTTGTAGTTGCCCCTGATCTGTCTACAATTTTCTCTACAATCTTGTCATACTTGAACTTTTTTGTCACCAAGTCCGGATAAACGCTTGAGATAAGTTGAGAGAATACACCCTCCAGCTCATCTAACACCATAGTGCGAAGTAATCTAGAGTGTTGTTTGAAGTTTCTGCCATAAATTACAACTCCATGTGAACGGCCATAAACTGGGTTATATGTGCACCTCGGGTCTGATGGGGGTGATGGATAGTATAAGACACTCTGGAACGCCTGCGGCTGGGATAGAAGTCAGGTATACCAACCGTAATCAAAATGATCAAGAAGATTGAAATTTTTACAAGCATTTGTGTCTTTCAGCAAAACATCATACATGTAAATATGGGCCACACCGGGGCCAGGCCATAGTTAAGGGGCCGAGCTTGGGGTGGGGAAATGATGTACGGCCGAGCCCCCTACCCGAGTAGGGGTACATCGTAGGCTTACCAGGCTAGACCAGATTTTAGTTAAGGGGTCGAGCCGAATTTTAGTTAAGGGGTCGGACTGAGTTTCAATTAATTTTAAAAAAAATCTAATACTATAAATCTATTAAATTTGAACTTTGAACTTAAAACATAACTTTTGGTCCTTTAAAAAAATAGCTGTTTAAATAACATTTCTAGCATACTAATTTAAAATTTTATATCCCTACGATTTAGGGATTTAGCTGACCCATAGCGTGATCTCTATCTATTTCATTTATTTTCCAAGTAACATTCTATCTCTCTGTTCTCTTTTATTGTTGCCATCTTTCATGCTTCATATTTTTTGAGAATGTTTATGGATGTAAAAAAATATAAATAAGTTCTATTTTATGAAACAATAAAGCAAAAGAATATTTAATAGAAATTAGAAGCTTGATTTGGGTATTTATTTGATATAAAATATGGTAAAGTAAGTTTTGAATACAAATTAATTAGGGGTGATTTTTTAAAATAATTTACTGACTCAGTACTGTGATTGCGATGCATGTCCATGTTTCAGTTACAACTGCATTCATTGATATTACTTGATACTATTGGCACCAAAGCTGCATATTTTAAAATTTCAAATTACTTCATGCATCTCTCTATTGGCCGGGGTACACTGATTTACACAGACGTATGAGCCAATCCAATTTGTGGTAGGCATTTTAAAAAAGATATGCTAAAATGAAAAATCAGCTAAGAATGAGCTAGAGACCTAATACACTAATCCGAAAAAATAACCAAACCTAATAGAGCTACCAAAGAAAGAAGAGAAGCACAGTCATTTGCTTTTATAGCTTGCACTAGTTGGTTGTTGATTCTGGAGCTCCATTCAACCTAATAGAGATTGTTTAATTTTAGCTACAACTAGAAAGGTCCATTCTTCGCTATTGTATTTTCTCATTATTTTTATTTTTATGCTAGCTAGCAATAGCATGCCTCTATCTATCTATTATCTATTGCTATGTCTGATGTGAAGGGAAAAATTAATTGAGTGGAAATTATTTCTAATGTTTTGTTTGGTTTAAAAGTAGGCAGTGTTTTTATGATTTTTATAGTAATGAAGGTTATAACAATGTGTGGGAAGTTATTTTTCCTCATTTAGTGGAAACTCTTTTTCTTGGGAAAACATTTCATTTTAATAATTTAAGAAGATCATTCTGCTATTAAAAAAAAAAAAAAAAAACACTCTAAATGAACCAGACACAGAGCTGCAAATGATTGGTCTTTTTTCAATAGTTAATTTGGGGATTTATGGTTAATATGCTATCTATGGATGATCTACTTTAGATACTAATGAGATTTATCGCTATCAAGGTTGCTTTAGTTTGTAGTTTGGTTATGTTCGTGAACTTTTAGGAAAATGAGCCACAAATGTTGGAATGTATCTGTTAGATGGTCCATTTCAAAAAGAAAAAAAAAAGGTATTTAGTTAGATGGTTTCTATATAAGGAATTAAGGAGTAACTGCAATGTGGCTTGATGCAGTAACCAAAGGTTATGTGTGTTGTAAATCCCTTCATTTTGTTGGCTAAGGATTGGATACCACCCTTTTTAACATCTGGGATGGGTTTTAGTCATTTTATGAACGGATGGTGTTATTTGACCCGTTCGAAAAAAGTCCAAAGCTTATTCTTTTTTATGAAGAAAAGAAAATTCCAGAGCTTAGTCCTCGGAAACCTTAGTTGGGATTTTAGGTCTGATGATCTTAAAGTTACAAGTTGAACCAGTAAATCAGTTTCGTGTAAAATGGTTACTTTCGTGTTATGGGAAACGTGAAAAAGGTGTGACGCAGCTCTGGCGGTGACATTTTAGGGTGTGGTTTCAGGGCAACATGTGATGGATAGTTGAGTCTTTTGCACTATGTATTACTTGGATATTTAGAGCTAAACTACCTGACCTCATACACTCATCTGCATTATAAAGATTTTCCACACACTGGCAACCAGGAAATCATGAGATATGAAGGTCCTTATGCATGTGGAATTTCATGAGATATGAAGGCCCGAGAGAGAAGTTCCATACAAAGAATGAATAAATAGGGAGAAAGAGGGTCTTCTTGTCATATTCCTCTCGTTGGAGAAAAAGCAAGTGTAGGAGTCCCATTGATAAGAATTTGGGTAGTGGGTGTGGAAATCAAGGAGCGTTTGGGTAGTCGGACGACACCAATCCACTGGTAACGGGTTGACTTCGGAGCTTCATTCGACATTCCATTGGGTTGTCGAGCTCTAGGAGAGTTGAAAATGGTCCATTCTTTTTGTTTTTTCTTTCTTTATCTTGTTCTATATATACTTGAAATAATTTAATGCCTTATTACTTGAGACCTGATTTGCCTACTATGTTGGGTTGGATCTTATTTGTGCAAAAAATGTTTAAAATGAAGAATGATGGATGAAATTTTGGCATTGTCTTATCAGATGATCAGTACATATTATTTCGATACTGAAGACTCTGAAATTGGGCCCAATTGTCTGAATGCAAAAGTATATTATGATGGACGAAAAGCCTTCCCATTTTAAAGCAAGTGTAATAACATATGAGAACTATTTAACTGCGGATTATCGCAGGGGGCGGATGAAACAATGTGGGAACACTTCGAAGGGCCTTACGTGGCAAGACCACTTTTTGCCGCCGTATGTCCAAAAACCAATAAGGGATTGCTTTTTGTGGATAGATTGTATCGAAGTCCACCAAAGCCCGAAATGTGGAGGGAATTAAAGGGTAAAGTTTGTAGGATTTTCAGATTTCTACGAGAAAAGATATCAGTAAGTACAATCTTTTCCTCTTGTAAATGTATGTTTAAAGATTAGTTGTCTTAAGATTTTTTTTTTTTTTTGAACTTTGTAGGCAGATTCTCCATGGTCTCTACCAGGGGTGGAGGCACATAACACCCGGCCGTGTCACCCGACATTGCTTGACTAAAAATATTTTTTATTTATATATACATAAATAATCTGGCGAACCAAAACATATACGGGTTATATATAAATAAAATGACTTGCTCGATAAAAGTGCTTCCGTCCACGCGCTAGTTTAGGCCTTTAGTTTTACTATCGAGGTCGAGTGTTCGAATCTGGTCAGCCCTAATGACTTTTTTTCAAAAAAAAAAAAAATAGCATTGTTTAGAAAATTTACTGAAGTCAGGTCTTGATCATTTGACGCCTACCCAAAAATAAAGTTTCTAAACCAAGTAAACCAACATCCATCAAACTCATATTGTTGCCAAAAATAAGTTATTGCCTTTGATGAGCTTATGAGTGGTTGTTTTATGACTTGTATAAAAAAATTATTTAGTAATATTTTCAATGAGTGTATTATAGATAAGTTTCAAAAATAGAAGCACATCGAGGAGAGTTGATTATACTTGAATTGTGTTTTCCTAAACTATCATGTCATTATAGTGATTTATAAGTTATTGTCTTTGCTGAGCTTCTGAGTAGTTATTTTGTGACTTGTAAAGAAAAAAGTATTTAGTAATATTTGTAATGAGTTTATTACGGATACATTTTAAAAAATAAAAGCTTATCGAGGAGAGTTGTAATTTAACACCTTGATTGTATTTTTCTAAATTACGTTATCGTTATAGTGACTTATTCATGTTTCCTTTAGAAGTGGCTCAAGGGGGAGACTAGTGAAGCCTTCGCTTTAGGCCCCTAAAAATTTGAGGCTCCAATTTTTTTTAATTAAGTGTCAATTTATGATTTGAGCTTCGCTTAAACAATATTATAGTTTGTAGAAATATAAAAAAGTAAACAATAAAAAGAAAAACTGTCTACTTTTACTGTAAAAATATTTTAGAATTTTGCATTAGACTACTCATATCTTCATATTAGTAAATAAATTTTATACAATAATATCCTACAGATTGTATTGCTAACGCATGGTTAACATCTTATTGACTTGAATTAATACTTACTAATATAAATGATAGCAATAATATTATTAAGTGAAATTAAAGATTTTATGTTATTAAGGATATACATTATAAACAAAAGTATGAAAAAATGTACAGGCCTCTTATTAAAAGTATTTTTTTTAATTAAATTTTTTTAAATATCGACACTGCTTGTAAAAAATTCTGCATACGCCACTGATCTCTACTGTATGCATTCTCTCAATATTCCTCATAGAAGCTTGCCTCAAGGATTTTATATGCTAAAGACGGAAGTGTAAGTCTTTACAATTTTCAAAAGCCTAAGAAAGGTAAGTACCTAATCAGTTCTTCTTCTTGTTTTAGTATGAAGAAACTTTGGTACAGAACTTGTAACTTATGATTAAGTGGAAGTTGGAAGATTTTAGGGCTAAATATGAAAGTGGGCAGCTACGTGTCATATTTAACTCATCAATTTAATAGAGTTAAATGGTTATACTGCCTTTATTAGCAGTATAATTCTTTTAAGCACATGTGCTATGAATTTTTTTGTAGAGATCCTAGATTTCGTTGAAGTGGAGGAAAAGAGATTTAATTTCAAGGCAGTGAGACAACTGATCCAAGCTGATCTCAGGGAGCAACCTATACTAAATGCACAGTTGCACAGACCCGAATTCAACATGCCTCATGAGATAAAAAAGCTACTGTGACCTATTGGACAATTGGCCACAAGAATCGGACTATACGTAAGTCTGGCAAGAAGTATTTTTTGTAGGAAATTTACTTTTTTCCCATCATTAAACCTGTTTTTAACCTTCTCACGAATGTAAAGATCTAAGGTTTTTTTGGCTTCCCTCATATTTTCCAATGAATTTCTCTATTCTTATGTTACCCATTCCTTTTTCTAATTGTTTCTTTTCAGGTTTCACGTGAAATGGTTGTATCAAGCCCCAATGTGTTGGAGCTCCCAAGTTAAACTGATTTTCCTTGAGACAATACATCAAGTTATGCGGAAGGACCAACAAAATTGTAAAAATTTTCCAACTTCGTGCTCATTTTGTTGGTTATTGGTGGCGTACCCGACTTCAAGACCAGCCAGCCTCGTTCGAAAAAGTCTTTTATTTTCCAACAGACCCAACATCCCCAAGCCACACACATGACCCACTTTATGACAAGCTAAATGGAGTTGTATTTTATGCTAGAAACTTCAAACATCACTCCAATTTTCGTCTCGCTACAGGGATAGATGTCTTTGGAGCGTGTATTTCCTAAACTTTTATCAGGCGTTTATCTGGACTTAGTAGAGACACCATTCAAGAATGACGTAGTTTGGGAGGTATAAGAGACAAATGAATGGACTAAGCCAACGTAAGATGCTCCTATAAACGTATTATTTGTTTCGTTGGTTGGTGTTCATATTTGGACTATGTTTGCTTTAGTAATCTGACTTGTATAAACCTACTATTTTATTTTCAGGGTTAAGGAGTATCTTTTCAGGAATCCTTCCTTGTTGTGCTTGGTAAGTTTTATGCATTCTCTTTTTTATTTCTTGTCACCTTTAAGTCTCAATTTTAAGCAAATTTGCTGACTGCCTGAATATTGTAACAGCATCAGGACTAGAGACCAGCTGCTTGGGAATTGTTCATTTATTTGGAAGCTCAGAAGAAAAAAGTATACAATAGTAGCCATTTTGCTTTCTGACTGATGTGGCTGATTATGCTATCGCTTTTGTCAACACTTTGTTATGTTCTTGTTTGTTCTAGGATTCTCTTAGTCACTTTGAGTTTTTTGCATTATTCTCCGGAACATTTAGACGTATTTTCTTTATTGATGTTGTAGAATTCTAAACATTCACTCACGCACATAGTCGAAAAGTGACTATTCCAATGGAAAACTGCATCTGTTTGACTTAAATATGCTTCCTTCTACTTTGTTTCCAGTAAGAGTAGACTGAACAATGCAGAAGTACACTGCCAACATTCCTAAAATTCAGTAGTAATGTTGGTGAAATCCAAATTCTCTATTCAACTGTTGGAGTTACAGAAATGTGTTGAAGTTCTTAATTTAATGAATAGGTTTGGATATGTGATGAATATTATAAAGACAAAAAAAAAAATTGTTACGTTTCCACCTCAAAGTGAAATATAGTATTTAGTTCTTTCTTTCATTTAATGCCTATTGGTGTTCCAAAAGTTCCTTTCCGAAGTCCTGGAGAGGAAGATGCATCTTGGGTTGACGTATAGTGCGACTTGTCAGATATATTGGGTCATATGGTTCCCCGTTCTCTCCCCCGATCGAGATATCCCCCGTTTCGCCCAAGAAAGATAAATTGAATCATCAAAAATTTGGAGCGTGAAGTGCAATTAGATCCATTTTTGAGGGGATTCATATTACTATTATCAATTAGAATAATTCAATTAGAATAATTTATGGTTGGCTTGGTTGGACTAAAAAAATGAAGTATCCAGGCTCCGTTTAGAAAAAACCCAATTGGATTGGTAAGATATCTATGATTGCTATTCATATTTTTTCTTTGTAAAGAGATCCTAATTGTCAAGCAAAGTTATCTCAACTCTAATAAATACTTGTATAAAATGAATTGAAAAAAAAAAAAAAAAAAAAAAAAAGAAATGGTAATGGAAGCATTTGTCCTATATTTAAAAAACCAAATCGGGCGGATCTTTACCCGGAGTAGAGCATAAACCTAAAAAGATGAAACAGACCCAGTCAGGAACAAGAAAATACCATCGCGGTTTGGATTCAATCTCGATGAAAGAATACATCAATGAGAAGTTAATTTGATAAGTTTAATGACCCTTTCTTATAACTTAGAATTTTCTAATGGAAAATCGAAAATATAAAAAAGCAGTCAAAACTCATCTTTATTGAAAAATCGAAGAAAAGCCCTTTCATTAGAAGTAAGAAAGAACCTTTCTAGAAAAAAAAAAGAGGACTGGAATCTATACATTGATTCACAATTTTTTGGAACCGTATGCATCAAAAGGCGCATGTACGGTTCCTAAGGGATACAATTTTACCCTAATCAACCGACTTTATCTAGAAAGATTACTTTTTTTAGGCCAAGGGATTAATAGCGAGATTTCAAATCAACTTATTGGTCTTATGGTATATCTCAGTATCGAGGATGAGACCAAAGAACTGTATTTGTTTATAAACTCTCCTGGGGGCTGGGTGCTACCTGGGATCGCTATTTATGATACTATAACATTTGTGCGACATGATGTCCATACAGTATGCATGGGATTAGCCGCTTCAATGGGATCTTTTATCCTGGTCGGAGGAGAAATTACCAAACGTCTAGCATTCCCTCACGCTTGGCGCCAATGAGGTTTTTATTTGAGAGAAAAAAGAAGACTATGCCTTCTCCATATGAATACTAAGTAATAATAGCATGGCACTTCGAATTCGATATGAAATTTTTTGAATTGTTTTTTTTTTTCAAAACATTAGATTCTGTATCGAGAGAGTAGTATGAGATAAGAGGTATTTCCGATTTGCTCTTATCTATCGAGAGTTCAGTTCAGCATCACAAACTTTTTTGTTTTCATGCCGGAGAGTTCTTAACAATATTTATGTTATGAAAGAGTACAAAAAAAAAAGATTTTTTCTTTATTTGATCGGATTAAAAATAAACTTTGGGATTGCTGAATCACAAAAAAAAAAAAAAAAATAAACATATAAAGCAACGGAGCCATCATAGTTTTTTTTAACTCCTCCGAAAGGAAGGATGGCAATTTGATCATTTACCCATCTGAGTCTAATAGATTCTATTTTTCTCTTTCTTCAATAGAAAGGAGAAAGGAGGGGGGTCAATTTTCTTGTAGAGCCGTATGCACAAAAGATGCCTGTACGATTGTTCAATTCTATCTTTTTTCTATTCTTTATCTTTCGTCTCTCTTTGCTTTATCATGCGAGATAGGGGAAGCTTTTATTTTGTTATATCATCAGGGTAATGATGCATCAACCTGCTAGTGGTTATTATGAGGCGCAAACAGGCGAATTTGTTGGAAGCGGAAGAACTGCTAAAACTGCGTGAAACCCTCACAAGGGTTTATGTACAAAGAACGGGAAAACCCTTATGGGTTGTATCCGAAGATATGGAAAGAGATGTTTTTATGTCAGCAACAGAAGCCCAAGCTTATGGAATTGTTGATCTTGTAGCGGTTGAATGAAAATAACATGGATTTCGCGCAAATCTGTGATTTGAGATTTTATCTTCGAATTGAATATTCTATGAAATAGAAGTAATTCATCATCATTCGGTTAGGATCAATCTAAACCAATCCATCATATTATGTATACGATTCAACATGCCAACTATTAAACAACTTATTAGAAATACAAGACAGCCAATTAGAAATGTCACGAAATCCCCCGCTCTTCGGGGGTGCCCTCAGCGTCGAGGAACATGTACTAGGGTGTATGTGCGACTCGTTTAGATCATGAGCTGGCACAAAAGCAAAAAAATGACTTTTATAGTATCAATGATCAGTACCGGTGAATGGGATAGGATGGAAAAAGGAACTCCATTCATTATTAAAAAAAAAAAAACTCTATCATATCCCTCTATTGTGTATGAAGTTTATGGTTTCCGTTGGTGTAAATCCAATCACCTGAATTTAAGATGATAAGAAATTCTCCATTGGTAACAAATGGTTATCCATTAAGCGGAGGAAATCTTATTTAAAAAGCATAAAACATAAAGATTAGGTAGGTTCCCAATCTGGCAAGAACGGACTAAGAGGGTCAGCTACCAAAGCAAACTTTCATAATTAAATACCGTTACTGTATAGGTAGATCTGATTGTGAAAGACCTATTACTGGATAATTCATGGGTAGAGCCAAAGCGTGTGAACTATACAAGTTCCCAATAACATTAATTAGTTGATTAAATATTAAATTAAAGTATAAAGTAAAGGCTCCGGTGTATAGAGAAGACCTCACCGTTTAAGAAGTAACCATAGAAACGAAGGAACCAACTATTTCTTTTATTTACTAGATTTTTGATACCTAGGAAAATACAATTTCTTATTTCTTTCTTATTTCACAGTGAAATATCTAATAAAAAAAAAAAAAAAAAAAAAAAAATCGTGGTCGGGAAGGTTAGAGTAGCCAAAGCCATTGGAATTTTGATTTTATACATTGGAAAAATCCGTTTTGTTATTAATAGACTAGGAAGGGGGAAAAGAATAACTGAAAGAAACGTAATCAATTAGTTATTCGTCAAAGTTTCATTTATTCAATGACCAGAATTAAACGGGGATATATAGCTCGGAGACGTAGAACAAAAATTCGTTTATTTGCATCAAGCTTTCGAGGGGCTCATTCAAGGCTTACTCGAACTATTACTCAACAGAAAATAAGAGCTTTAGTTTCGGCTCATCGGGATAGGGATAGGAAAAAGAGAGATTTTCGTCGTTTGTGGATCACTCGGATAAACGCGGTAATTCGCGAAAGGGGAGTATCCTATAGTTATAGTAGATTAATACACGATCTGTACAAGAGACAGTTGCTTCTTAACCGTAAAATACTTGCACAAATAGATATATCAAATAGGAATTGTCTTTATATGATTTCGAACGAAATCATAAAGGAAGTAGATTGGAAAGAATCCACCAGAATAATTTAAATGGAGTTCCCCGGAGAATGAACTCCGGGAAGGTAGAGTAGAAATTAGTATGAGAAAATATGCTAAAGTAGTCAAAATGAATGAACACGTTCAATTCAATAAAAAAAGAAATCTTTTTTTTCCGATTCATTTTTTTTTCTTACGACACGATACTCAAATCTAGATTCACTCAAATCTAGATTCTTGTAATTATGATTCAAGTGAAGAAAAAATAAGCCTATTTATTTCGGGCTTTAAAACTAGTAGTTCTAGCGGTCGACTCGGTTCTTTCAAATTGTTTCTCATTATTGAGAAAAGGTAACAAAGATAAAATACGACCTTGTTTTATAGCAAGAGTAATTAATCGTTGTTGTTTCAAGGTCAATCTATTCACTCGTCTTGATAATATTTTTCCTTGTTCACTAATAAATCGACTAATTAAACTCATGTTTCTATAATCAATTCGATCCCCCGATTGAATCGAGGCAAACGCCTACGAAAAGATCGCTTGAATTTAAGAAAAGGTCGCTTGGATTTATCCATGGTTTGTTTGTTTAATTTATTCCTTATCCCTAAAATCCTATTTCTTAATTCTAATTCATTTTAAATCCACCCAAAATAGGATTTTTAAAAAATAGGATTTGTTTATTTTCTATTTAAATATGTTATATATATAATGTCATTTTTTCCCCTTCCTTGAAAGGGTAAGACACAATACTCAATTTCGCTCTATTTCTTTATCTCCCCATGAATCGTATGTTTGTAACAATAGGGACAGAATTTTTTTCAATTCTAATCGATTAGGCGTATTGTGCCGGTTCTTTTGAGTAATATATCTGGAAATACATCTTGATACCTTATCAACACTGTTTCGGACACAACTAGTACATTCCAAAATCACCGTTACTCGGACATCTTTCCCCTTGGCCATGAACCTCCTTTGGATTTTTTATTTACTCAACTCTTCTATTTTCGATTCAAAACGAAGAAAGGATAAAATAGAAGTTACTAACTTGAAATCCAATTCTAAAAGTAAAAGATTAAAATCAAGAAAATAAAGTAATAGTAAAGCAAAGTCATAGTAAAATACAATGATTTTTCTAAAGTATATTTCAAATTGAAGTTATCATTTAAGTATCTTATATAATACTCTTGCCCTAGACCCCCATTTTCTATTCTACCCCCATTCCTCTATTATTAATATTCAGTTAATTCGAACTTGAGCCCGAACGTTGAATCCACTTTTTTTATTCTTTCTCTTTCCTCCCTTATTCTAAAAAGGGAAAAAAGAGAAAAGAGGGGGAGAGGGATTCATCACCAATATTTGATTGGATCTCTAATCTTCTTCATTCCTTCCCATGACAATAACTAGAATGAAAAAAAGGGGAATGTCAACGCATCCGGGAAAAAACGATTAATCTCTATCAATAGACCTGCTAAAGCCCCGAACCATAGCGTACTTAGTACTGGTGCCACAGATAGATATGTTTTTAGATCTCGCATTGAAAAACCTCCTTCTTTTGTATTATTTGTTGGAATAGATAATACATATATGATCAGATGCATATGTAGTTAAGGGCTGCTTAGAGTTGGACACAGAATTCCTAATTCAAATTGAAATGTACAATGATTCGGGAAATAAGATTTTCCTTTTCTTAAAACAGAAAAAAAAAAAAATATAGCCCCTTCTTCCTTACCGAGAATTTTCGAAAAATACTAATTTATTTTTACGACGGGTTCTGTATTTATATATTTTGTATATAATTGTATATAAGTATTTTCTATATAATCTATAAGAGAAGTCTTTTCCTTTACTATTATATGTTAAATGAGACCAAAAAGACGAAATGAGCAGAAAATTTATATATATCAATGGAGGAAATAACCATGTGGAAAACAAGACAGGAATTCTCTACAATTACACTGTGGAACAATTGAAGGGATGTGGCGCAGCTTGGTAGCGCGTTTGTTTTGGGTACAAAATGTCACAGGTTCAAATCCTGTCATCCCTACCTATTACTGCTCAAAGGAGCAGTAACGAGGGATCAATTGAGATCGCTTCAAATTGGACATAATCTTTGATTTTTATCATGCTATTCTAGTATATGCATACAAAATGTATTGGGGTTATGAGAAGAATTCTTTTGTTTACAGTCTTATCTATTCTGATAAGAAAGCGCTCTTCGTTCAGTTCGGTAGAACGCGTTGAGGTCTCCAAAACCCGATGTCGTGGGTTTTGTCAAATGGATCAAGGGTTGAAAGGGGTCGAAAGGAAGCTGATTAATTTGATATAAGTTGTTTGAAGAAAAAGAGCAAGTGAAGCGGCGTTTTGGGTTATGGAAGGAATGGAGGAGCCGGATATAAGTGTTTATCATGAGTTTAGGGAAAAGATGATAAAAAGGGGATGTGAGCCGATAATGCATACATATGTTATGTTGTTACAAGGGCATTTTGGGAAGCGAGGGAGGAAAGGATCAGATCCTCTTGTGAATTTCGACACCATCTTTATAGGAGGTTTGGTTAAAGCGGGGAAGACATCGAAAGCGAACAAATATGCAGAGAGATTACTGTACAGAAATGCTGAGGTGCCTAGGTTTGATTATAATAAGTTTTTGCATTGTTATTCCAATAAGGAAGGTGTGGTAATGTTTGAGGTGATGAGCAAAAACCTTAGAGAAGTTAAGCATTTTGATTTAGCTGATATATTTGAAAGGTATGGGGAGAAAATGGCAACTAGGGATAGGAGGAAAATTAGAACAACAGAGTCATGACACATATTCTTGCAGGTGCAGCTGAAGCTCTTTTCCCTTATCAATGCACTTGAACCTTGTGAATGGAATATCCCTAGTAGGGAGCACTTCCTCGTTTAAATTGTCTATACCTGACGTGAATCAAATAAGTCGAGCTAGTGAATTTCGAATATCAAATAAAATAAAGCACATGCAATAAAACCATCCTAGTTTGGAGCTAAACACTGCCTTAATGACTAAAGTTTAATAGTTGAAAATCTTTGACATATTTGTGATGAGAATATGCTTTTAGAAGAAGGGATAAGACATCTTTACCCCCCTGAACTATACCCGAAATTGCTACGACACACCTTACCTTTTTTTGAGTCCTATTAGCCCCTAAACTTTTTAAAACAAAATAATTACCCCCCTAAACGCTGATGTCCACTCTCATATGGGAGAGTGACATACACTCTCTGTCACGACCCTACCAGCGCCATGACGGGTACCCGGGACTAACCACTAAGCACCGCTCATACTATTACCCATCGTACTCATCCTGCGTTCATTCATTATTCTCATACTCAAAATCATAGGAAAACCATTTCCATTTTGAAACATATTTACCTTTATATACATAAGTCTTTCGGCTATCAAAATAATATATCTATACAATGAGGAAATCGTGAGACCATACTACCCACACATACGTATCTACGAGCCTCTACTAGAGTACTAGAGATATGGATGGGACAGGACCCTGTCGTGCCCAAAATATATATATACACAAAATCATAAGCAATGGCACCTCCGGAACAATGGGGTGCTCTCAAGTCTACTGATAACTCCTATAAATCTGGATCACCTCCCCGTCTACTGTGGGCATGAACACGAGCGTCCAAAGAAAGAGGACGTCAGTACGAGCATTGTACTGAGTATGTAAGGCATAAACAATAATAATACATCAATGAAATAGGGAGATATCAAATGAAGAACAACCTGTAACGGACTGTCAATTTTGATAGAAATAAAACATGATAACTCACTTCATAAACATCATCATATCATGTATGCATATCTATATAAGCTGCCCGATCATATAGGTACGGTGTGATCATCATTAGCCCGCGTCCGGGGTAACCGTATTATGCCGCCCACTAGTGGTGTCTGCCCATGCCATCTAGACATGGTGTATATGCTGCCCGCTTTAGCGGTGTCTGCCCGGCCATATAGGCGCGGTGTAATATCATCATTATGTACATCTCATAGGCTTATCATAATCTTATCATACTCTTATCATAATGCATGCATAGGAACTCAAAGATAACTATACTTTATCGGGGTGACATAAGGTCGTGAACCCCCGATTCCATTATGGAGCATTCATAAGCATTCTGCCTCACCTTGAAGGAATTAGCATATAAGGTGAGTATATACAATGAGCATCATCATTATCATTCTCATAACGTATCTCTTATCTTTATCTCATATGGCTCTTCATGAACATAGACTCATAATTTTTGGAATGTAAGAGGGTCATGGAGAGTAAGGGAAAATCATGCCATGGGAGTCATGCCTTAGAAAGAAGGGACTAGCCTTACATATCTTTTCGTTTAGCTATTCTATCGCTTGATCGTTCTCTTTCAATGCTCACGTTTCTACCTTCAAGAGAGTTTGTATTAACATTAGCTAATCGATTATATAATGTGCTTACTAAAGCTAGGGAAAATTGGGAAGCATTTCCTTTGTTTATACAACTTTCCTCATATCATATATCAACTCCTAAACGTCTATAATAACATTCACAACATTATAACCAACAATCTTCATTCATCTACATTACCCACATTTCACAATTTCACTTCAATTCATCCATAATCATGGTCATAATATACTATTACATTTACTCACAATATAGAGCTCATCCCATGTCCTTAATATCATTTATAATGTAATCATAATCACAATATATTAAGAATAATGACTCATCCCAAGCTACTACTCAAAATCTCATTATTCTCATCTTTGTAACCCATTATCTATCTCCTTCCATAATCTAAGTCTTTCAACCTCTCAATATCTTAAATAACATGGAATGATCATAAAACTTACCTTAGATAGTGTGGGAATGAGCCTTGAGTGGAAAGACTTTACTTGAGCCAAAACCCTAGTTCACTTCCAATGGAATTTCTTGATTTGGATGAACTCTAATGAGTTTTTTACACTTGGTTTTCTTGGTTTGATGAAGTTGATCACAAATCTCTCTTGAGTTCTTATGGAAGAAGTGTGGAGAGCTTTCTAGAGAGTTCTTGAAGTGTGGAGAGAGAATGAAATGAATTAAATGAGATTGGGTCCTTATATTAAGTTTTAAAATCTGTCCCGACACCATTCTACGGACCAACATACGGTCCGTATCTTTTATACTGGCCATATGTCTGGCCGTAGATTTGGTCCAGTGGAAGTCCCATTCTGGGCAGAACATACGGCCAGTATGTTTTATACGGCCAGTACGTTGGGCCGTTATGCCCATCTTTCCGAAGTTCGTCCTCGTTGACTCGTTTGATCTCCAATCCTTATGGAACCTTCTTAACACTTGTTTAACACCTCATTACCAATCTAAGGAACATTATAAATCTTCTCCAAGACATCATTAAGACATCATTAACTTGGTATTCGTAAATCTCTCCCGATACACAACGTATACCTTGCCTTTCTTGGCAAACTTTCTTCTCTTGCCTTGAACGTCTTTGAAATCTCAATTAGAATCATCAAATGTCATTTCTCACTTATCGAAATATCGTATACTTCGTGCCCTTCGTTAGTCTATTCACTGTGCATGAACGGAAAATTTTTTCGAGGTGTAACACTCTCCTTGCCACATGTATATTTATTTTATTTTATTTAAATTTTCTTTGCTTACTTGTCAATTTTTTAAAAAAAATGAAAAACTAAATTTTCTTTAAGAAAAATGAAAAATGGATATTTAAAAGATCCGAAAATTTGATTATAAAAAAAAAAATAGAGACATGGATTTTTTAAAAATATGGAAAACTTGATTATTTTTTAAAATGTCTTAAAAATCTTGATTTTCATGATTTCATTTTCTTAAGACACTTTTATTTTTCAAATAAAATCTAGATTATTAAAACAAACTGAAAAAAGTATTTTTCTTGTCAAAAAGTGAAAAAACTCAATTTTATAAAAAAAATGGAAAAATTAATTATTTTTCTTAAAATGTGAAAACCCCGTTTTTTTTTTAAAACTAGATTTGTAAAGAAATAATTTTTTATATTTTTTAAAAATAATTCAGTTTTTCATATTTTAAGAAAATACAGATTTTTAAGGAAAAAAAAATAATTTTTCCATATTTTTATGCTTCTCATTCTCCCAAAGAGAGCGAAACACACTCTCCTTGCCATGTCATTGCTCTCTATTACCACATCAGCATTTAAGGGGGTAATTATTCCGTTTTTAAAAAATTTAGAATGTAATAGGACCCAAAAGAAAAAAGTAAGGTGTGTCCTACCAACTTCCAATATAGTTTAGGGTGGGTTTAACGATATCTTATCCCTAACAAAACATCATGGTCATGCTTTTTAGTTGTCTAAAGTTCTTACTGTTTTTGTTGTCTTTTTTTATTTTGTCCTCTAACGTAAGAAAGTTTTGCTTGTACATTAATGCCTCATTTGTTTGCACTTAATGGAGGTCTGAATTTTAATCATTCATATTCAACCCATTAAGTGCATTTGTTTTACAAGTCTGAATCTTAATTATTCAGATCCAGTCCATTAAGTTCATTTGTTTTGTTTTCTTCTAAAACCTCTTAATGGGTCTGAATGAATCAGATCTGTAACAGAGTGTTAACACCATTTAGACTCATTTAAAATAATATGTCTCATTTCACAAAATCTTTCATGATTTCTCTTTTCATCAAAATTTCCACGCCTCTAGCTATCGTTTCTCTACCAAATATATTAAGAACTCTTGATTGATTAACTATATCAATAAAATTGTTTTCTTGAATCCATCAAAAATTTAGTTTGAAATCCTATGTGTAAACCCAGTTCTTAGCTTGATCAATTTTGCACTAGAAAAGTTAAAAATAGGAAATTCATATTATCAATAAAGTCCCTATCTTCTTTTCAACATTTAAAAGATCGCAATGACTCTATAAATTAGTGTTTCTCGAGATAATAACAAAGAATTTAAAAAAAAAAAAAAAACTTGAATACTACATAACCCTATAATCAAATTTGAAACTAACTACATAATACCAAGCTTCATGAAACAATAGAGAACGCTTACAAATTGTGTCAAGCATTGAAAAGTTTTCTCCTTTTTATCGTATTTTAATAAAGTTTCTGACTAGAAAATATCTTGTGAGATTCAGCCATAACAACTCTCTTTAAATCACTTTCAGTTGATAGAGAAAAGATTTACCATTTTAATTATAAGCACAAATTCTTAAATAAAATCATGTTTTAGTTACAATATTTTTTTATAGTGATATAATAAGTTCATTTCAAATGTTCAATTTTTATCTTTATAGAAGGAAAAAAATGAGATAGCTCAAATTTTTAATCAAATATGAATATTCAAAATATTATTTTCTATCAAAAATAAATTTATTTTGTTGAAATGAGATTTTTATAGTATTTTATTGATATAGTGGTGAAGTCCATATGCACATTCAGATATTGAAAACAAACAGTCTTAATCATTCAGTATTCAGATCTAGAGACAACATCTTAATATTCAGATATGTATTCAGATTCAGACATCTAGATATTAATAATGCACATCTTAATATTCAGATGTGTATTCGAATTCAGACGTCTTAATTTTGATGGAAACAAATGAGGTCTAAAAGTATTTAGACCAACATTTTTATAGTATTACCCCAAGAATTGTACATAATTAAGTGGAGAATCAAGCGGCTCTTGAAAGATAAATTAACTCTTTAAGGTAAAATAGATCATCTTTAAATTTTTTAATTTCCACTCAATCTTTGATCAATACTTATTTATTTATTTGGTTTAAGTTATATACATTATTATTGTCGAAAAATTGCAGTACCGGGTCATCTTTATATGTTATAGGACGTGGTTTAACTTATTTTCAAAATTACAAATCACACATTTTAAGGAGACTTAATTATATGTAAGATATGCTTTGGGCGACCCGTATAGGGTGATTTATGTAAATGTCCCCTTTCTAGGTTCCCATTTAGATTTTGTCCCTATTTTTAAAAGTTGTGCAAATATGACCCCCCTTAAAAAATTGTTATTGTAGAAAATTTACATCATTATGTCATCTTTATCTGTTATAGCATATACATCATTATGTCATCTTTATCTGTTATAGCATGTGGTCTGACTTATTTTCAAGATCACAAATCACACAACTTAAGGAAGCTTACATGTAGATATGCTTTGGGCGACTTGTATAGGAGATTTATGCAAATGTCCCCTTTATAGGTTCCCATTTAGATTTTGTTCTTATTTTTAAAAGTTGTGCAAATATAACCCCCTTAAAAAAGCTACCCTCAAGTCTAATGTTTGCTCGCATTTTATACCTTACGGACAAAATATTAGACTATATTGTCTAATATTTGCAATAACTTATAAACTATATTGTATAGTGTTTGCAATAAGAAATGAACTATATTGTCTAACATTTGAAATTACTTATAAACTATATTGTATAGCGTTTGAAATAAGAAATGAACTATATTGTCTAACATTTGCAATAACTTATAAAATTGCAGACCGTGGTCTAAGATTTTATCATAAGATTTTTACTTTTCTCAAAAGAAATTTTAAACCGTGGTCTAAAATGTCCATAAATTTTAAAAAAATATAAAAAAGGGGATCATTGAAACAACTATCCCAAAAAGGAATAAATTGGTAAGAATTTATGTTGTATATATAACTTAAAACTTTTTTTTTTGTTAGGTGATGCTTTGGGAGTCAAATTTGGTTACACAGGCCCAGTAGGCCCAAATAGATGGGGAAGTTTGAGCCCAACATTTTCAGCCTGCTCAAATGGCAAATCACGGTCCCCAATTAACATTATCAGTGATAATTGTGCAATATAATCATACTGAAGGTGCTACTTTGGTTGATAATGGATTTAATGTTGGGGTTAGTTTTCTATATCTTTTCATTTCTCCACATTTAGTTTTTGTCAATTGGTATTTACAATCTTTACTTCTATTGCATTGTTCAATATGTTCACGGATAATATTATTAATGTCGTTGGCTCGAATGGTTACCATGATTCTTTCTTTGTTCGTTTTTGAAATAAAAAAATTAATACCTACAGTAAAATGACTAATCAGTTATTTCTTTCATTGTTCCCAACATATAATTTACATATAATTTGATTTTTTAACTAGTACAAAGAAGGGTTAATAGCACATTTGGTCCTTCAATTTTTGATAAATTCTAATTTTAGTTCTTATGATATCTTACTAAGCATATTTAACCATCAATTAATTAAAATGTTAAAGTTATGATATCTTACTAAGTATATTTAACCATCAATTAATTAAAATATGCACTCTAATCCCTTTAACTTCTAAATATTCTAAATTTACTATGATTATTAATTGTACTGACACTTAATTACCCATCCGTTATGTTAAGTTTATTTTTACTCCATATTCAACAATAATATAGTTATGAGAAAATCCAAATATAACGTATTTTTTAATTAATTAAAGGTTAAATGTGCCGAGTCATATGTTCAAAAACTAAAATTAGAATGTACCAATAACTGAATGAGTTATATATCACATTTTAATTAACTAAATCCTTTTATTTAAATGAGACCTTTCAATTTTTGCAAAACAAAATTTAAAACATTTTTAGAAGAAAATTTTCTTCTTTTTTTCTTAGGGCTCATTTTTCAGTTCTCGCTAGGAAATTCTCCTTCTGTTCCTTGGGTTCTGTCCCCCTCTTTTCTTTAGTTTTATTCATGATAAACACTTCTTGTTTTGATGATCTGACAATCCTTAAAGAATCAGAGACGACCTGGCTCACCTGATTGAACCTGGTAAACCCCATGATATCTCACAAATCGCCATATGCATTAGCGATCAATCATGGTACAAAAACTACAGGACTAATGCGAGGAACCAAGTACTGCATCAAAAGGATCAGTTGTCCAGCTCGTGCTTGGCCAAGCTGTAGAACTACCAACACAGGTGCACTTGCAATGCATTTATAAACAGATAAAGGACCAGGTCGTCTAAGCGTTGTAAGTTCACATCTACAGCTGTAACGCAGTACAATACAGTAGTACTACGGCGCACCAGCAGGGAATTGACAAGTGCAAGTTGGTGAAGCAATAAAACAGTACAGCAGCAGAATTGATTGACAAGGTCCAGAACTCATGAGTTGTCATCATCAAAAAGGCCCGATCTCTGGCCTCTCTTGATCCTATAAAAAGTCTCATCGACAAAGGGAAGAAATCATCCTTGCATAATCTGAATAGAGCCACATCTGAAGTGCAAGTTTCCACCGCTTAAGGTGTCATCAAGAGCAAGGCTCAACATGCCAAAGGACCTAATCTGAGATTAGAAAATATCTTAAGTCCTTAGGTTGTTAAGTCCTTGTTCTTCTGTTCTAAAATGTAAACCTACTCTTCTCAAAAGGAAGTTGTGTGTAGGTATTGAATTCTCTAAAGTGGTCTAGGTAGCCTCCTTTTCTATCTTTAGAGTGCTACCGTTGGTTCATGATGAATCAAGGTGTATTGGGATGTTTTGGCTTGGGAATAGCCAAAGTCAGTTGCACGTCTGGCAAAGTGTAGTCAGGAGGTGTTCGGGGTTTGGCTAGAGGTACATTGGCTAGAGATAGTCAAGGCATGGGTTACCGTCGTAGATTGCAAGGCGTAGCGATTATGGGAGTTAATTCCTAAATTGTAATAAGATGTAATTCATGGTTGCTCGTGTAGTAGAGTGAAAATCCGACGTGATAGGTCGTGATTTTTAATCCCTTGAGCAAGGAGTTTTCCACGGTAAAAATTTTGTGTGTTCTTTCCTTACTGCATTGTAAAAAGGGAACTGGTAGGCACCAAATCCTTCAAACTGCATTTTTAATCACTATGTATCATACACGTAGCCGTATCAACATAACTGCCGGTTGCTTGAATGCATATTGGCATACATCGATCAGATTTCATAGGGGTGCAAATGTTAAAACCAACATCCGCAAAACATCTTTTTCCATGTACCACTGGAGCAATTCTCTTGTCTGCATTCACAAAAATTAAAATAAAATAACAAAGAAAAAAGATATAATAATTGCCATAGTATAAAGCATATATATAAGAGTTAATTGGGACCTGATGCGATGGCAACAAAGAGGACAAAAAGTGAAGCTAGAAACTTTGCCATTTGCAAGTAGTGGTTTAATTTTGAAGCTATAATACTCTTTTTTGTTTTGGTTGATGAACTCTTGACTTGGGCTTTCTTTTTATACTTGTTTATTTGAAAACAAGATCTACATTTTTGGCATCAAATTATTATCTTTATTAGAATACTATATGTATTATGATTAAATGGGAAATCCATTTAATGTTTAACTATTTATAAATATGAGAATCCGTAATAATTGAATTAATTATTAACTTTACAAATAAGGAGTCCAAATAGTTTGACTTTAATTATTTTGCCAAAAAAGGTTCACTGTTAGATTGTGAAATGTAGGATTAATTTCATGTATTGTCATTAAACAAAACGTTTATTACCATACATACAATGATGTGTATACGACATACGCATGACATATAAATGATACATATTGTGTATGTCCTTATATGTCATCGTATCTCATATGCATGTTGATGTATAAAAATGCTGAAATTGTTGAACAATTTTCGATATAAAATGTCAATACATATTGTGTATGTCCTTATATGTCATGATATCTCTCATACTACATTTATTACTAATAATAAGTATTTTAAAAACATGTTGTTTCTTTAAAATTGTATTTGCTAGACAATCTTGTTTTCTGTTGATACACGGTATATAGTATATATTAGATTGTGATAACTCTAACTTTGATAAAATTTTCGGGCTAATAGGCTAATACCTGAATCTTGTGGAGATATATATACTTGTGATGTTGACATTTAACATATTCTCGTTCTTTCAAAATGCATCCACACCGCACTTGATTAATCTTCGCAACTGAATAACAAATTTAGATAAAGAGATTTGTGGAAGAATTGTGTGAAAATGAAGAAGAATAGTTTATAGTTTGAAAATATAGGTGAAGTTATTTAAATTTAGGGGGTAAAAAAGTTTTTAAATTTACGAAAGCTTTTGAAGATTTTATCATTAGATGTAAATGTTAATTTTATTATTATTAGTAAATGTAAATATTTTTGTTTGACTTAAACAAAATAAAAAAAATCTTTAATTTTATGACACCCTTAATATAACTCTAACAATATTCGGGCGGAAGGTGGATATATACGGTTAGGGTTTGTGGGGTAAAAAAGATACGAAAGAAGAACAAATATTTGAAATCCTTAATTTTATGAAATGTATTGGAAGGTTATATACGTAAATTAGCTGGCTTTTAAACATTCTGTAAAATTAGTTTCGTTATACTTTTTAAAGACAACAATATACTATAATTAGCAATAAGCATCACTAATATTGCTATTTATGACCTTTTTCCTAAAAATTAGGTAGATTTGGGTAAATATATAACCCAGGTTGACCATAAAAATCTTCACAAAAATATTTATCAAAAACATTTATTATGTTATATACAACCAAATAAGGAGAAGAAAGTTTTATTAATTTTGTTTAAAGTTAAATTATCTTTAAATATAAAAATATATTATTATTTCTTAGACAAATTAAAAAAGGAATGCATGATGATAATTGAGACAGAGAGTTAATGATCATGGTCCGACTTTTAAGGTATTGTCAATTTTGTGCCTCAATACGCACGTTTTTATTCCTTGGGCTTTTCCCCCAAAAAACGCCTCAAAAGTTGATTCTAAACTCATTCTTTATAAGATTTCTAAATTTCTTCTCCAATTTCGTTCCATATAAGAATCGCCTAAAATATAACGGGCCTCTCTTTCAAATACTATTCCTCTGTCATTGTGCATCATAGAGAGGGTATTAATTTTGTATGAAACTCATAAATACTTTTAGTCTATTGCGACTCTCACATATTTCCTTAATTATCAACCATTATAATATTAACTAATCTAAGTGTAATGTTAACTTCATAATATTATTCATCTTTTCAGGCCATAAAAGATAAGAAGAACATGATAAAAACGAGTTGGGTTGAGTCGAGTTAAAGATGTGAATTTTTAAAGAAAATGAATGTTTAAACTTGATGGCAGGTGATTTGATTTTGAACTTGACATGTGTTCCTCCGTTAAAACAATAACAAATTATGTCAAGCTATATTGCGAAGGGTGTATTCAAACGAGGGGTACATTTAAACTACGGAAAAGCCTCATTTATGCCGTGAAATTATCGGAAATAGCTCATCCATATCATTTTTATTAACGTCAGTTTTACAATATCAAATATGATACGTGGCCTCCAATTAGAAGTTATGACACTTGAACATGGACCTCTACTGGAGGATTTATGTCATATCTGGTATTATAAAACTGGTATTAATAAAAAATGACATGAATAAGCCATTTTGATAACGGCGATGGCATAAATGAGTTAGACTAGTGACGGGTACCATAAATAAGTTATTGGGAAAATATCACTGCATATCACTTTAGGTAAATTAATTACCCGTTGTAGCCAAAAAAAAAATTTACATGCTTTAGCCACTTTTTCTTAGTTTGGTGCCACCGTTGGATTTCTATGTTTGAATTTTATGTTTTTGCTTTTGTTTATTATTAATATAAAAATATTCCACGAAATTTCTTAGTGGTTGCTAAAAAAAAAAGGTTTAAAATATGTATAAACATTTTTATATATTATTATACACTTTTATACGGTGTAGAAATATGTATAAACACCATGTGTATTTATTTATTTTTTTCTTTTTTTTTTAATTTTATACGTATAATTTTTTTTTAAAATAAAAATAAAAAAGCTGAATTTTCATTAAAAAAAATGAGTTTTAAAACGCGTTTTTTTTTTAATTTAATTAAAATTTGATTTTTTATAAAAAAAAAAATGGATTACGAATTTTCTTTTAAAAAAGGATTTTTCTTTTTAAAAATAAAAAAATGGAAAATTTGTTTTTTTTTGCAAAAAAGAAAAAAAAATGAAAAATGATTTTTTTAAATATGGAAAAATGGATTTGTATAATATTGATTATTTTTTTTAAAACTTAAAAATCTTGATTTTTGAAAGTATTATACACCTCGAATTTTTATAAATTTTGAAAAAATTAATTATTTTGTATATCTAGACTAGATTTATTTTAATTTTAAGTGATTTTTGAAAAAAAAAATTAAGACACAAAGAGAAATGAAACTTATACATTATTATAAGTTTACTTTGGGAAAGGTGGGTGTGTGTGTAAGTCGGGTATAGTTCAGGGGGGTAATGGTGCCTTATCCCTATGTATAAACATTTTTATACATTATTATACACTTTTATACGGTGTGTGTATATTATTGTATAAAGTTTTAGTTGAAAGTATTATACAATAATTGTAATCCGGTGTAAAAGTGTGTGGACACCTCTTATACATTATTATACACTTTTGGGCCATTGTATAAAGTTGAAATGTTGGGCTGTAGGTTTGTAATTTAAAATATGGGCTATAAATATGTAATTTTAACCCATAAATTGTGTATAAGTGAAATTTCCCCTAAGTTATTTCTATTTGGCCCTTTTCCAAAAAATAAATATATAAATATAAAACTTGTCAACAGAATTACCTGTTTCATTTTCAACCACACCAACAGATACTCCAGACACTTCGCCGGAAAGCATGGCCGGAGTTCTAAACATTTCACCGGCGCCAATTTTCCGGCCAAATTCAGTTCTGAAAAAACAGTATATAAACAATAGAAGTTTATTTGTCAAATCAATGACTCAATCTTCAGATAATAGTGTGAGCACTAAAGAGGAACTTAATTCGAGTTCTTCATTTTCGGCGCCTTTGAATTTCAAGGCGCCGAAACCTAAGCCGTTTACGCCGAGAAGTGATAAGATTTTGGATATATTAAGTGCTTCACTTGCTTTGATTTTTCGACTTGGTACTGGTGCTCTTGTTTCTGGGTATGATTTTGTTCATTCAATTTAGGGAGAATAGTCTTTTTGGTCCCTCAATTGTTGGTCAATTTTCATTCTGGTCCTTGTGATGTAGCGCTGTAGTATTATTCTTGTAGTTTCTTGTTCTTCGATTTCTGTTACTATATGTTGTGTCTTGTAATTCGATTATAGTACTCCCTCCGTTCCAATTTATGTGATATAGTTTGACTAGGCACGGAGTTTAAGAATAAAGGAAGGCTTTTGAATTTTGTGGTCTAAAATAAGCTAAATATATTTGTATGAGCGCAAAAGGTAAAGTTTGATGTTAAATTGTTGCCAAACAAGGAAATGTATCATTGTTTTTGGTACAGACTAAAAAGAAAAGTGTATCACATAAACTGGGACAGAGGGAGTAATGTTTTGTTGTAGCTGGTTCGAAGTGGTGCTGGTGCTCTTGTTTTTGGTTATGATTTTCTCAAATTAGGAATGAAGACATCTGGGACAAAATGAGGGAAGCGAGGTTGAGATGGTTTGGGCATGTGAAGAGGAAAAGCGTCGATGCCCCAGTAAGGAGGTGTGAGAGGTTGGCAATGGTGGGTGTTAGGAGAGGTAGAGGTAGGCCGGAGTATTGGGGGAGGTGATTAGACATGACATGACGTATTTTCTTGAGCTCACCGAGGACATGATCTTAGCTAGGAGGGTTTGGAGGTCGCGGATTATGGTAGAAGGTTAATTGGTAGTTGTATGATTTCTCGCTTTTCCGCTAGATAGGATTGGTTATCTTACTTGTACCTACTTTCTTACTAGTAGTATTAGCACTATTCTCGTAGTTTCGTGTTCTTCGTTTTCTATTACCTCTTGTGATTCTTTTACTTTGTTTATCGCATTATTTCGTTGTTGTTGTTGTTGTTGTTCCTTTTTCTGAATGCTATGTACTGCTTTCCATTTCGCGTGTTTTGTTGTTGTTACTGCTTTCATTCCCGTATTCCCTTTTTTTCGAACTGCTTTACTCAAGCCAAGGGTCTTTCGAAAACAGCCTCGCTATCTCTACGAGGTAGGGGTAAGGTCTGCGTACATCCTAACCTCCCCAGACCCCACTTGTGGGATTACACGGGGTATGTTGTTGTTGTTGGGATTGAAGCTAGTTGATTAACTGATTTGTTGAATGTATTGAGATAATGATATAGCATAGGGTTCCTAATTGTTGTAGTATTTGTGAATTGGGGAATAATCAAGCTTTATGATCACTTGGGAATTGTGTTTCTGAGATTTGAATGTGTTATGAGGATTTTAAGTAGAGGCGGAGCGAGGATCTGAAGCTTATGGGTAGTTAGACATTTTAGTCCTTTTAAGTTATTGGGTTGAAAATTAATAATTTGTCTTAATATGAATGTCTCAAGACAAATATAAGGTTTGAACTGTCGAACCCGTTTCTTACTCTCTAGCTCTACCCCTAATTATAAGACTTGTTTTGTTGAGAATTATAGGTGTTATTAACAGATTCTTCTGGATGCTTTTGATTTGATTCGATCTTAAACAATAGAACGTCGGGAGTTTAGTTGTCGCAACGTATAAGTTTTGATTTGATACCAAGTTGTGTTTTGGCATTTAATATTATAGTTATTTAAGTTATGTGAGTAGCATTACAACTTCAAGGAGTGGCCTGCTAGTGACCAATAGTTGACTTGTATGTTAGGACAAGGAGATGGTGAGCTTAGTCCTAGGGAGGGGAGTAAGTCTCAGTGGATGAAACTTGCCCAAGGATAAATGGTAATCTGGGAACTACTCAAACAACAACAAAGGAAATTGTATAAGTAACTGGCAATAATAGGAACAACTCTGATGAAGGAAATTACGGAGAACTTTAAGAACAATACAAGGAGATGAGAATACCAGAGAGAACGGGGATGAGAGGATACAGAACTTTTCACATTACACACTACTACAAGTGATACGCTACTCGTCATTTATAGGTAATTGCTAATCTCTTTCCTGGCTTCACACTTCACGCATTTCTCAATCCATCTGCCAAATGAAATCTGTTAGCATTGTTGAAGGCTTTCTCACTCTCGTGCTGCGCCTCACGTTTTCTACTGCTTGATGAGTGGTGCCTGGCTGCTGACTGGGTCTGCTGACTGTACCCTTTCAGCTGATGTGGTGGTCATAACATAAACAACAAATAGGTGAATAAGGGCAAGCTTTTATATAATAATATATTTAGTGATCTCAGTATTTCACAAGAACTTATCATAGTTTGGGCAACTAAAGTCCAACAGACTAGCTGCTAAAAGGAATGCCCTGCATAACTTTAGAGAGAGAATATGAGTCTCTACCTTCAACCAGGCAGTAATTTCTTCTGACAACAACGTGAACAGACTTCCATTATGAGAAGAAGAAGCACATCCAGTGTCATTTTTCCAAGAGAAACCCATGAACACGAAAATGGAAGGAACAATGCTTGTAGACTTACTGTCCAAGATGGATTTTGCTATGAGGAAATTGAATTGAGCTGCCTCGATAGAAGTAATGTAACATAGACATATAAACAGTCCGCTACGTTGTTAAATTTTCTGTGCAGAACAATCAGCCATAGGTTAAGTTTCCCAATATCTCATTAATATGTGACCTTTCATAGTATTCGTGAAACATTTATCTTAAAAAACTTAATCAAACACATTAGTTAATCAAGATTGACATGTGGCCTGAGTAGAGGTATTGGTAGTTCATGGCATGAGTGTAGGTGTGCCTGTGGAATTCTCAGCAACAAGCATATTATTTGAGAGTCAATAAGAATTTGACATTTGGTCCCTTCTTCTGTACTTCTTGAGGGCGAGACTTGGGATATTGTTTTAAAATTACTTGCAGAAGATGAAAACCAAAGTAAGAAGATTCGTTTTTTTTTTTTTTTTTTTTTTTTTTTTTTTTTGTTGATATTGATCATGAGTCAAATCCTAGAGATCTTCCTTTTCATCTTTCCTTGAGCCGAGGGTCTAAAGGAAACAGCCTCTCTACCTTTACAAGGTAGGGGTAAGGTCTGCATACACTCTACCCTCCTCAGACCCCACCAGGTAGGATTATACTGGGTATGTTATTGTTATTGTTGTCAAATCCTAGAGATGCATCTGGATGAGTATTTAAAGCTTGATTGAGTAGTGAAATGCAATATGCTTTTACGTGATAAAATTATATGTGATAAATCTATTTAGCTAGATGAGACAAGGCAAGGCGATGCTTCAAGATTTAAAAAAACTGAGTTGGAGTGTCCAGTTATCTTCCTAAGTGGCATACATAGTTATACCCTGATATGATTTGTATGGAAGCTAGAATCCCACTTGTTGTGACACTTCAGTATTAGGAATGATGAATTGAAGCATAATGACATATTTCTTTTGGGTTTTCTGGAAGACATTTGTATTAAATACAGATATTGATACATTTGAGATACTTATTCTTTGTATACTACTGCAGGTATTCAGCATCTTTTGTCTCCAAAAATGAGGTTCCATCTGACCAGTATGCACTTGGAATTGCTGGTAGTTATCATTCACCTTTTCCTCATGCATTTTCATCCAAAGCCTGTTAGGATGGTGTTGAGGAGAATCGGAATCAGTTGTTAGACTTTACACCTATTATCAACAAGCGTTGATACAGATACAGTTCATGTGCATAGAACAAAGTAGAGAAAGCGACATGTAAAATTCCCAAAATCGGGAGCATTAAAGGATAACCTTTATCAAACGCACTCCCGAGGAGAAAAAGAAAAAGAAAAAGAAGCAAGACCTCTTCCAAGTCATTGTTCATTAGTTAAATATATGATATGTTTTTAAAATTAATTAAGTGATAGAAGACCATGACTTGTATCTTTTAATTACTTCACTATATCATATTTTTTCATTGTTGGAGATCTTCTAGTTTCAGCAACACCGAGGGAAATCTTTTGATATGTTGCTGGAAATATCCTTCCCAAGTTTTCCGATAAAGACATTATCTAACAGTTAATTTGAACTTTAGAGTGTAAGTCTTAGCTGAATGCTTTTCTGACACGAGATGTTTATAATAGGCTTCAAGGTGAAGGAAAGTTCAAATTTAGGTCCTCGACCTGAGAAGCCAATCGAGATATATGAGTTCGAAAGGTATCTTTGCTGGCGAAGTGTTTTAAAGCTTTTAAAGCTCACTATTACATTCAACTATCAGCATCTTATGACAAAGTTATGCTTCTTATATATTTATTTTTTCCTGTCTCCGATCCAAGTTTTAGACTTAATTATAGACTTAATTCACCTGTTTCCTCTCTTACATTGCCTGGCACGGAACATGTGCGGATTTCTTCAGCTGCCCGTTTTGTAGGAAGGTAACTTCAGATGCATCAACTCTTTATTTCTCATTCTGATTGATAGCTATAATCTACTCAAGCATCTCCAACGTAACGTACCTATATATCAGAAGTTCTTTCAATTGTTAAAATGGTTGATTGGTGAAAGTTTACACTAATATCTGTAGAACTACTATTACAAAATTGTGTGGAACTACTATATGTAAGTGATCAACTTTAATTAGCGGAACAACTCTATGGAGCTTTAGAAAAAAGAAAAAAGAATCTTGTTACATTCTTCTTGAGCAGACTGCTACTATCCTCTTCTTCTTCTTTTTTGTTTTTAATATTATACACATTGAACTACTCATTTGATCTTTGTCCTTTCGTTTTATTCCTAATTATTAAAGATGTCTATTTATTTCAGGTTAGGGAAATAGTTGCTGTTTTAGACCTTGACGTCCTCTTTTATCCTTGCCCAAGAAATGGTCCAAATTTCCGTCCCAAGGTTGGTCAGATGGGTGGAAAGCAGCTGTTCCCCTATATGGTTAGATAACTTCTCTCCTATTGCTCCCTGTAGAGAAAATTGAGATTCAGAAGCTCACAAGACCACAAACCTTTTACATGCTCTATAATAAAACAATAAGGAGAATTGTAACCTGCATCATCATTTTGAAAGTCCTCCTATATTCACTTAAATTTTATTTATTTATTTTCAGAATGTTCTCCTCTTGTATTCCCTTGATGATATGCAACTGTGAGTCAAGAAGCATCATGTCAAAAAGTATGTTGAGACAAAAAACAAAGTGATATTTTTTACATACTTCTTTTTCCTTCAGAAACCGTCGGCCACTTTGTTATTGAATGTAAATTGAAGAGCACCAGGTGTAATTCACCTGCAAACTAAGAAATTTTGTCTAATATATATATATATATATACACACTCCCTCTGTTTCAATTTATGTGAACCCATTTGACTGGGCACGACATTTAAGAAAAAGTGAAGACTTTTGAAACTTGTGGTTCAAAATAAATCTTGAATATTTGTGTGGCTGTAAATCATTTCATAAAGTGAATTTGTTTCCAAATTAGGAAAGATTTCATTTATTTTGGAACAGACTAAAAAAGAAATAGGTTCATATAAATTGAAACAGAGGGAGTATATATTTTGAAATAATCTACAAAAACTTCTTTTGGAAACAATTTTCTACTCAATGCAATTATCTGATGGCTGCAGATGGTTTAAAACATGCTTAAGTATTTTCTTCATTGGATACTGATTTCTCTTGTTTTGCATTTTCTTATTGCTCGTTCTGAAAGTGAAATTGACTAGCTTTGCTGTAAATCTACTGAACCTAACTTCTTCAAATTAATCCGGTTCTCTATTCTATTCATTGATCAGGTCTATTACAACACTATGACATCTAATATTTTGTGTTATTCTGTTGCAGGTTGATCCAAACACTGGAGTTGCTATGTATGAATCAGATGCGATTATTAAGTACTTGGTTGGAAAATATGGTATGCAACTGTAATGGCCAACTTATGCTGAAAAGATATCTGAATTGTACTTCTTAATGTTTATTTTAGCTTGTTTGTACATCTGAAACTTTAAGCTATATACTGGTGTCAATATAGTTTCTTATTGTGAAAAAATAAGCAACGTTTAGATCTTGGATTGGCATGAAAGACAGTTGATTCCAAATGACCCATTTAAAAGATTGTTTGGTTTGATACTCATTGATCTCCTACTACTTTTCCGTCTTTCTGGTAAAATTCTGTTCTTAGTGAGCACATTGATTCTGTTGGTTTCCTCGTGCAGGTGATGGAAATGTCCCACTTATGTTGTCCCTTGGTCTTTTCACTGTAAGCAACAAACATCACTGAGTTAGATCTATTAGAAATAGTGTTTAATAGATGTACAATTTAATGAATATTGGATATTGTCATCTCAGACACTTACTGCAGGCTTCGCCATGATTGGTCGAATGGGGAAGGTACATGCTTTCTCACTATGCTAATACTTACGGGCTTTTGGTGCCACAGCTTCTGATCCAGACAGTTTTACCCTCTAGAGTTAAAAGACATCTAATGCCCATAATTTTATTCACAGAATTAGGCTTTCAGTATAAATATACTGTTGGTGGAAAGCTAATAACGGTATGTTGCTCAGACTCTCCAAAAATGTTTCCGTACCCGTGTCGGATCCTCCAAAAATGCACTACTTTTGAAGGATCCGGCACGCACCCAGCAGCATTTTTGAAGAGTCCGAACAACATATGAGTGTCGCTGAGAACAGGATGCTTAGATGATCTGTTTTGACTTTTCCAGGGGACTTCATATAAGCCATCTAAACTGCCACCCAAGCCACTTGAGCTATGGGCATACGAGGTCAGACCATACTTATTTAGAAAGCGTTATAAAAACTCTATTAGATTGCTAATTCAATCATTATGTAAAAAGAAATTTTGCGGAATAGCTTATCCATATTACATGACTTACTTGCACTTTTATCCTTCTTTCAGCCTTCTCCATTTTGCAAAGTTGTACGTGAGGTACTTGTAGAACTAGAGCTACCCCACATACTTCACAGGTACATGTTACTATGAAATGGATGATGAACAAAACCTACATGATGTGCACTATAGGATGCCATTACCACCAAATGATAAGCTGAATAAATTACTTAGAATGTTATCTGATGTCTTATGAGAATACAATCAATAATTAAACATCTTTTCTCTGAAGTCTTTTATAAGTTTGTACATTTGATTTAAGTAGGTTTCCGTGCAAAGGATTTAACTTGCTGCTTCAATGATCAGACTTAATTTTGTAATTCTTGTTAGAGTCCCACATTGGTTGGGGAATGGACTGGTTGTTTGCTTATATGGACTTGGGCAATCCTCCCCTCATGAGCTAGCTTTTGGGGTTGAGTTAAGCCCAAAATCCGTTTCTTATCAATTCTTTTGTCTGAGAACTAGATTAAATGACAAATAAGTGAGTTGACATTCATTAGAAGGGATGAATAGAGGATCTTCCTCTCACCCTGAACAGAAGAGAACCTGAATACATTTAGTTCACTTGTCTTTTGAATTTTTGGTTTATCGTCAAAAAAAGTGTGCTTTGCCACTGGTTTCAAGAATGAAATTCCTCTTATCTGGTTTTGGAGAGGGATTTGAAGAAATTTCAATGATGATATTTCTAGCTGTTATGGGAGCTTCAATGATTAGTTTGATAGAAAGATGCTTCTACTATTTTTTCGTGACTTAATTAAAAATAAAAAATAGGACAAAGTTGAAATGTCTGTTCCTGTATACCTGATAACAATTTCATTGCTTTGATTTGTTCTGACTGAATTAAAACCAAATGGTGCAGTTGTGCTCGTGGTAGCCCCAAACGCCAAGTATTATACGAGAGAGTTGGTCATTTCCAGGTTTTGTGTTGCTTTATGTTAACTCTACCTGTTAGATGTTTGTTAGGTGTTACACGCATTCCTCCGAGAAATGTGGGGACTTAATAATGACTGTCTGTTTTTAGGTCCCATACTTAGAAGACCCAAATACTGGAGTACAGATGTTTGAAAGTGCAGATATTGTGGAATATATAGAGGCAACTTACGCTCTTTAAGGAGTGAGGCCTTCTCCCATTATCAATAGTTTAATTTCTTAATGCCTCTGTAACATGAAGTCTATATTGTCTGAACTGCTCTCTTTCTGGGTAGTTTCACAGGAGAATGCTTGCCATGAGGCGCAAAAGTTTCTTCTCTTATAAATGAACAAAAGATAAGTTTTTATCATGAGGATAAATAGAGAAATAGCAAAGACGCTGTGGAGGAAAGTGATGTTTCATCAACATCCTCATCACATCCGCGATTTCAGTTGGTAAAAGTAATTGGCTTTGACGTATCCCAAATCATCGTCGTACGTTATTTATACAATATGTTATTATTCCATGTTGTGTCATTTGTATTAACAGTTGACTTCAGTTAAATATTTGTTTTAGACCATAGCTTGGTTATATAGGCGACTAACATTGTAAATATGTACTCTCCGGAGCAAATACTGGGATTTACCATGTATGACTTGTATATTTAGTCTAAACCAATTGTGAGCGCCTCTGGTGTTTATATTTACATTCTGGCAAAAAGATGTTCCGTGACTTGAAGATCTTCACTGATGCAACTCATTGACTTGATTTGTTAAAGCTTATGCGATACACTAAAATGGCTCATAAACCAATTCATCACCCTTCAGTTGCAAGGCATAGCAGGTACAGACTCCTGATGGAATATTGTGAAAACCATTGCCTATGACACCTCATAGGCGTATGCAGTCTTATAGCACAGGTTCATCTGAACCCAGTGCTTTCAGCGTAGAGTATAAATTTATACATAAAAAATTACTAAAATTACAACAAGTATAGGTCTGAACTAATTTTTAAAATATAATAGGTTCAATGTAAAGAACCTTAAAGGTTGAACCCATAGAGTTTAAATCGCGGATCCTTCTCTGGACACTTGCGAAAGCACTAATTTTCTTTAGTGCACCATAGCATTACTTTTTGTGAAGGAATACCTTTAGTGTGTTTTGAAACATAGGATGATGAACTGGTGAACAAGGAATACTGTAGGATGATAAAGTTGGAATACATTATACAATTTTCTTTATAGTCCTTTAAGTTGTGAATTCTTATTGCACCACTGTTTGGCCCGAATTATCAGAATACTGCAACTTGCTTTGAATGGGCCTAAATTATTACTCCCTCTGTCCCAATTTATGTTTCATACTTTTCTATTTAGTCTGTACCAAAAAGAATGTCATACTTTCTTATTTAGAAATAATTTAACTTTAGACTTCTTATGTTATTCTTAATGATTTGACTTATAGCAACATAGAATTCTATGACTGTTTTAGACCACAATAAGCAAAATTCAATTCTTTCTTAAGCTTTGTACCCAGTCAAAACACTGCCACCACATAAATTGGGACGCATGGAGTATTAAAGTTGACTATGGGAATCTTTAATGTATTTTTTAAGCTAAGAAGAAAAGTAGTCAATAGTAGCCATTTCTTGTGGGAGTTGGGTACTAGCATGTTCTGTGGTCCAGTGACAAGCTTCTCCACTTTCACAATTCATAAATGTTGAATTACTTTAAAGTTTGAAGCATGGTGATCTTTTGGTAAGATATGGTTCTTGCACTTTGAGTAGCTATAAGATTAAGAATGTGGCTTTTAGAGCTTGCATTTTATGCTCATTTTGGATCCTTCTGGCCCTACACTTTGCTTTCTGACTGATCAGGCTGATTATGATATCATTTTTTGTCAATACTTTGTTCTGTTCTTGTTTGGTCTAGGATTCTCTTAGTCACTTTGAGTTTCTTGCATTTTTCTCTGGAACCTTTAGATGTATTTTGTTTCATTGATGTAGTAGAACTTTTCATGCGCGGGCGCACGGTCGAAAAGTGACCGGCTCAATGGAACACTACATCTGTTTGACTTAAATATGCTTCTACTTTCTTTAAGAGTAGACTGAAAAATGCAGAACTACACCCCAACATGCTTATAATTCGGTAGTGATGTTGGTAAAATCCAAATATGGTTCTTTATATGCTTTGGTTTCTTTTGTCGGAATGGGTGTTTAATTAGACCTATATACCTCTTAGTCAATTGAGAGGTTATAGGTGGTGGAAGGGCAGTGGGGGGCTGCTTGAGAGAGGTTTTTCAGCTATTGATTTGTAACATTGTCTGATTGATAATACTCTCAGGGTGTGTTTGGTACGAAGAAAATTTTTGCCACGGAAAATGTTATACTGTAAACTATTTTCTGGAATAATAAGTGATTTTCTTACTTAATAAGTAATAAGAAATTGTTCTAAATTCATTTATATATGAGTTAGGCAACCACTATGGGGTGGGGACTGGATGGTGGTAGCGGCGGGGGGCAAGAAGGGGTTGGGGTGGGTTGGGGTGCTGAGGGGTTGGAAGGAGACGATTACTGTAAAGTGTCACTTATGAAACTTGTTTTCCATACATGCATCACGGAAGGCATGTTCTTGATTTTAATAAACTTATTTCCCAGGGAAAATGTTTTCCAAAACATTTTGACCATCCAAATATGAGAAAATTGATAAATAATTTCCTCTATACCAAACACACTCTAGACTGATACTCTTGCAAGTTAGCGAATTCAGGATTTGGAGTTTGGGTGTTGATCACTGTTGCATCTACTAGTGGGTGAAGTTCATGAGATAAAACCCATCGTATCTACTAGCGGGTGAAATTCATGAGAATAAAACCCTTAGAAAGACAAGATGTTTGGTGATTTCTTTCAATCTAGTACTTGTAATTTTTGATTGGCAGATAGCTGGTACTTGTGCTAGTAGAAAGTAGCAGGTGCCCGTGGAATAGTCGGAGGGACTTACTGACCGAATTAGGTTATGATCCATTTCATCTTAGGACAATTTGCCCCCTTGTTGAAAAATAAATAAGGTCTGACATACCCAAAAGAATTTGGGATCCTCGTGACCAACTCAATATAATTATTTGTAATGGCTAACAGTTACATTATTTGTAATTGTCACAAGAAACAAGATTCAAGCTGGAAGATCTTGGCCTCTTCTCATCCAATTGGCAAATATGGTTGAGATTTTCTAAAATTTTAATAAAATTCTCTATGTGACATTGAATTGAACTATTTCTTCTTTCCAGAAATGAACCAGAATACTTAATTAAATAAGAAAACATAGATAAAACGCCAAAGGAACTAGCAACTCATTGCTGGAAACTAAGATAGATCTAGCACGGGGGAGGTTGTATATGCTTCCCAAATAAATGGAATTTTATATACTCTCTTTGTCCTATTTCATTTGATACCATTTTACAATACTTGCACTAAAGATATGTATTTAATTGTGTATTATATGTTAGTAGTTTTAGAAGTAAATGTTAAAATAACAGTTGTAAAGCTAATTTTGGTAATGAAGATATCAAGCAAAGTGTGAAGGAATAATTAAATCAATCTGAATTCTTTAAAAAATTGATTATTATGTATAAACACTAGTGAAATTTGTTTGACTCTTTTGAAACAAAGTAGATTTCTTTTGCATTTTGTTTAATGAGACCGAGAACACAATAATATGTTGTTTTATGGATAGCTATATGTGTTACTTTCGGTTCAAATGAGGTAGAGTTTAATGTCACCGAAAGTGAACTGACAATGTCATCAAGGTTATGGTTAGTGGTGGAACCATTTTATTCCAGTGGAGTCAACTGATACTTTTTCGTCGAAAAAATATACTGCACAAATAGGCCAATTATTTTACTGATTTATACATATACTATATGTTAAATCCCCTTAACTTCTTCACGTGTATACTATTCTCTTAATGAACTCTTGACTCTACCACTAGTTATGGCGAGGTGGTAAGCACCCCTCCATCCTAAACCAGAAGTCTCGTATCATTGATAGGAAACGTTTTATCCCCATAATAAAATTTTCGGCAGTGAATCCGTATTAGTCAGATTTCAATTTGAATACTGAACATTGAATGAACAAAAAAAATAGATCATGAAAATCTTGATACTTCCGCAATCACATGAATATTATTCAGTCAACCTCTCTGCAATGGTGTTGTTTGTTTGTATATTGTTTGACTGCTATGGTGAAATGTTGTTATAGAGAACATATATAAAATAATATAACATGAAAAATCAGTTTCAATTTATAGTAAATATTATTATAAAATAAAGTATGATTGTTATAGAATTTGTTTTATTATTTTTTTATATATATTTGTACCTCCCTAATTACCACTTTTCTCATTTCTCCTCAATCCAAAAAGAAATATATGTCTATCACTTCCTTTCAATTCCAATCCTTTAGGTCATCTCTAAGCCACAACTTTTTTATATTGTGGAATGTACCCTTTTGAGATTTTAGTGACCTCTAAATTCACAGTGGATACGTGTGGCTTCTGCAACAAAGATAGAATATTGTGGTTGTCATCATCCATTTGATTTGAAAAAAGAAAAAGAAAAGGTAAAATTCTCTTACCCCTTAATTTCTACTTTCTTATTTTCTTTTCTTATGGTGCAATCAAATCACTTTATATTTTGGCCTTTCAGTTATAAAATAATCTTCAAAATCGACTCATAAATATACATGTGTCAAAACTCTTTTCTACGGGGTCATTTGGTTTGGGACAAGCTATTCCGAAATTATAATGAAATATCTTTCTTCTTTTGTTAAAATTATAGACCATGTATTTATTTTTCTCCTTCATGTCTTTCAGTTAAGTAAGTTAAGCTTATAGAAACAAGAAAATCTTTTACATTGATGTATTGTATTCTCTCGACTGGATCATTATAAGAAAATACTTTTAAAAAATTCCAAAGTGAGAGGAGGATAGGCGCGCTACAATTAACATAATAATCAGCTAGACTAGCGCGCAATATATGGCTTTCTCTCATAGGCCTTGCTCTGCCTAACCTATATAAGGTGTTGCTCGCTTTCTCTCAGCTACTTGCTTTGTTTGCTGCATTGAAACACTTCCGTTTCTAAAAACCCTCAAATAATATACTGAAATTGATAGATGGTATTATTTAATGGATAACAATATTAACAAATTTTGATACTATTAGTATATCTCCACATTTTATAAAAACAGAATTAATATCCTCAAAATACACCAAGTTACATGTTACAGCTTGTTAAAATATATCAATAAGCCAAGTTAATATTAATTATTGCCAATTGGGATCACATGTACATTTTTTTCCGAAATGTTTGTCTCAGTAACAATAATATAGTATTTCCCTTTATCCAAAAACATTGTCATTGCAAAATTCATAGGCTCAATGTCACAGGTCACGAGATAACATATTTTCAGAACAGTACTTATATTTATCTAACAGTCTAAAAAATTCACAACATTCTTATTCCTTCTTCCAATATTTTGTAGCTAGTAATAAATGCACCACTCAATAATTTCCCACTATTCCTTGAAAATCGTGATAACTACATTGGTATGATGACCGTCATATATTATGTGTTCCGTTCGTTATCTGAAGTTGGATTAATTCGGATCAGCTTAGAAAATTTTTACGGTAGAATGTTATCTATCAAAGGCGATTCTATCTTCATATCCAAATCTGAGACCTTTGATTAAGAATAAAGAAACTGTTGCACTACAATCCTTAAAATGTGTTGTGCTCATAGTAGATGACTTTCATTACGACATCTAAGTATGTCAAGACAACTAATTAATTAAGCGTGAAAACATTGCTTAGTTTTTAAGGATCTAATTTGAACCAAATTGTAAAAGAAAAAAATGATTCAAAACAGGTACAGCAAGGTTAGCTGGATTGTTTATCTTTTGTAAAACAAAATCCCGCAATTAGTAACTCTTTTTTTTTTTGTTTCCCGCTTGCATTGAGTCCAAGTAATTCAGATTCGCATCAAAAAATTTATTTTGGAGGATAAAACACCCCATATAAAAAATGATTTTATTTTCAAAGTCAAACCTGAGATCTCTGATTCAAGCTTAAAAGTTATTTATCACCCCACCATAACCTTTGGTGGTCACAGTTAGTAATTAAGTCGAGAAAAAATTGTCTTCACGTAAAATTAAAGTAAACACAATTAAGTCACTAGTCGAAATATTCACACATAAAGCTAGAACTCTAAATGTATCAGATTGAGTTTAAAGTATATACACCGTCAATATAAAAAAAAAAAAAAAAATCAAATCACATTTATGTGTAATAACAAGTAATCTACCCTATATTATGGTGGAATATGTTCTCCAATAGTAATTACTATAATTTTTTACTTGTGGAAATAGAAAAGAATCATATCCTCAGACAAAAACAAAACAAGTCCAAATCCAAGAAAGGCAAAAGAAAATAGTGGGCAACTACTGATATAGTAAAAGGGTCATTCAAACAGCTTATAAATAAGGACATGAATTGAGTTAATGTTCCAAAAAAACTTCTCAGACAGTGAGTTGTCTCTGTTTCAAACATCCTCTGTAAGCCATCAATAACACTTCTTTTTTTTTGATTTGTTGTTTCATTCAAATTCTTTGTATTTGGGTTTTCAAGAAATTGATAGTCAAGGATTTTTTTATTTTTCTGTTTTTGCATCAGCAATGGCTGTTGTTGGTGGAATTTCAGTTTGGGTGATCAATGTGTGTATAGTTCTTTTGTTCAATCTATTCACTAGTGCATCTGGTAAGTCCACTATCTCTTCTTTCCTGAAATAAGTATATATTTTTAAGTGTTGAATATAGCGGCGGCGGTAGAGGCAGTAATTTTCGTTAGGGGAATTCAATGTCTAATATATATACCCATGAAAAAAATTAGTGACATTATATATACTGTATGATTTTCAGAATCTGAACCCCCTTTCGTCCCTCCAGCTCCACCCCATCATGCATGCATGTCTTTCTCTCCATTGGTTGGTGTGTGTGTATAGTTGATGCCTTGATGGTTAGTATAGCCAGAAAATTTTAGAAGAGAATATATAAAAGCAATAATATATGTTACTCGAGATTCAGACGTGTGATTAAAAAAAATGTTCAACCACATTTATCGGTATACTGGAGTTTCTCTTAGGAATTCAATAATTTGAATATATACAAAAAGAAAAACTGTTTTTTACTCTATTTGCACAATTAAAGATTTTGGAGAAGGGAATTCAATTTAGTCGCTTTGGACTCCCGAACACAAGTGTGATGGATGAAACTCCTCCAGTTATTCTCCCCTCTTAATTAGACGTTTTTTGGTTCGGGCCTATAAAATGAAAATCGCTAATAAAAAGCGCTTTCACTTTAAATTTGAATTAGTTGAACTACCGAGTTATAAATACCAGAGGGTTAAAATACGTATTGGGAAATAAAACCATCCTACTTTGAAGCTATTCATTGCTTTAATTGTTAAAAAAATTTGACATACCTTGTGATGAGAATATATACTTTTAAAAAAACAAAACAGCATGGTCATGCTTTTTAGTTGTCTAAAGTTCTTACTGTTTTTGTAGCTTTATGATTTTGTCCTCTAACATAACAAATTTTTGCTTGTACGTTTAAAATATTTAGACCAGCATTTTTATACTATTACCCCAAGAATTGTACATAATTTAGATGGAGATCAAGAAATACTTGGAAGATAAATTAACACCTTAGGGTAGAATATATGAGCTTTAATTTTTAAAATTCCACTCAATCTTCCCGTATTAATTAATTTATATTTTTTTTAATTTAAATTATATACACCATCAGCATAGAAAAAATTTACACATCAGGTTATTTTTACTTGTTATAGCATTTAATCCGACTTATTTTTAAGATCACAAATCACAAATTAAAGAGACTTTTTTGTAGATATTCTTTGAATGACCTGACAGTATAAAAAAATTGCATTGATAGTGTACATAACTTTTTCCCAATAGTGTATTGAGTGATTTATGCATATGTCCCGTTTTTAGGCTCACATTTTGATTTTGTTCCTATCTTTAAAAGGTGTGCAAGTATAACCCTTAGGAAAGTACCCCTGGGGAGAACGTTAGACTCATGTCTGATGTTTACTCATATTTTTTTCAACCTTACAGTCAAAATATTAAACATCGTCTAACGTTTGCAATCATTTATAAACTTTTAGATTGTGGACTTGTGGTCTAACGTTTTCTCATAAGATTTTCACTTTGTTCATAAAAAATCTTTAGACTATGGTCTAAAAGGTTCATTAAATGCAAGAGAAATAAAAAGACGATCATTGACTAAACAACTATCCCAAAAAGAAATAACTGGTGAAAAATTATATAATAGTATATAACTTAAACTCTTCTCTGGTTTTTTAGGTGATGCTTTGGCAGTCAAATTTGGTTACACTGGCCCAGTAGGCCCAAATAGATGGGGAAGTTTGAGCCCAACATTTTCAGCCTGTTCAAATGGCAAATCACAGTCCCCAGTTAACATTATCAGTGATAATTGTGGTGTCAACAAAAAGTTGAAGCCCTTGATTATGCAATATAATCATACTGAAGTTGCTACTTTGGTTGATAATGGCTTTAATGTTGGGGTTAGTTTTTTTAATCTTTTGATGTATCCAATTTCATTTTTTTCTTTATAACATTTTTTACATATAATTTGTTTTTGTTACTAAAACAAAAAAAGGTTAATACGAAATCTGGTCTTTTAATTATTGGTAAATTCTAATTATAGTCCTTGTATATTTAATCTTTAATTAATTGAAGTATGCACTTTGATCCCTTTACTTATGAATAGTCTCAAATTTACTGTGATTATTAACCATTACATCACTTAATGACGTGTGTGTGTATATATATATATATCTCACATTTCAATTGATTAAAGGTTAATATACTGAATCATATATCACAAGAACTAAAATTTTAGAATTTATCAATAATATGACCAAAGAAATTATTTTCCCATAAAAAAATTCTTATTTATTGTGTGCTCATTTTCAGTTCTCATTAGGAAATTATCCTTCTTTTCCTTGGATTTTGTCCCCCACTTTTCTTTAATTTTATTTGTCTTTGATCGTTTTTGCTTCTTAGGATAATTGTCATGATTATTTTTCCCCCAAGATTATTATTTTGTCATGAGATTAATTAAATCAATTCTTGCAGATAAAATATGGTGAGAATGCAGGAAGTTTAATTGTGGATGGTAAAACTTACAACTTTAAACAAATGCATTGGCATGCTCCTTCTGAACACAGAATTGATGGCACTCAGTATGCTCATCTCTCTCTTTCATTAGTTCAGTAATTTATCTATTTATTTATAAATTTATTTTTTCTCTGTAACTACACAAAATCAGATGAGTTTTGCTAATGAAATTTAAATGAAAAAAAAGTGAGGGTTAAGAAAGGGTATAACATTTATCTCTTATTAATTACAAGATTATCTACTTTTTGTCTTGTAAGCACCAAAGAGTGTGCCTAGCCACCAATAAAATGGATGGAAATTTTTGAAATCAGGGTTCAACTTTCAAGAGAAACAAAAAGCCAAGTGATCTCTGTCCATTTATCAATATTTTGATGGGCAGTGTTATTAAATATTTGTGTTGGTGGAAGATAGTAATTATTCGATCGGCAAAATAGTCAAGCAGTGACGGAGCCAAGAAGTTAGACGAGGGAATTCAAAAAAAAAAAAAAAAAATCTAGCAATGTCAGACCTAAGATTTGAACCTGCAATCTAAAACAATTCTCCAACCCCTTTGCCACAATATTAGAATTGTGCCTTTTGTTAGCAAGATTCAACAGTATCAAATATACCAAAAAAAACCGTTTTTGCTCTATTTGCATAGTGTAACTTTTCAAGAAGAGGATTTGACTACCCCTTTTCTTTAACTTAGCTTGGCTTCCACAGTCAGGGTGCGTACAAGCTGACTCCCGATACCACCAATTACAAAACTAAGTGAACGAATTAAGAGAAAAGCTTATTGTCAATTGAATGTGCAATAACAAGACTGAAGGTTGTTGTCCAAGTACAAATTGTATGTCGAGTGAACTATATCTTAAGGCCAGATTAATTTTAATTTTTCTTACAGATATGCTGCAGAGCTTCATCTAGTTCATTTTGCTGAAGACAATACTATAGCAGTTTTGGCAATTCTCTTCCATCTGGGCCATCCTGATCCCCTAATGACCAAGGTACTATCACATTCTCTATACATTTATTATTACTTTCAATTTTATACTATGACTTCATTTTCAGAGATCGAACTTGAGATAACGATGGATGGAAACCTGCCACCCGATTACAACCTATGGTAACCATTGGGTTGATGTAGTATTTGACGTTAGTTTCCGTGAACCCAATTACTTTGGCTTAGTTTATATTTGTGTTAAAAATTAAATAGCTAGAAATGATAAGTTTAGTAAATCACATGGGTTGTAGTATAGTCCCAAATTCGAACCTATCAAATTTAAATCTTGGATTCGCCTATCAAATTCGAATTCATCTGAATCCCCTTCGTTGCAAAATTACACACTATATATAAGGTCAAATTTTTATTTTTTTTATGTATATATAATAGATGTTTGTGAGAATTTATATTTGTTTTATTAAATTTTTAAAGTTAATAACGTTGTAATGTTTTTTATGTTCATCAGCTTCAAAACAAACTGAATGAGCTAGCAAGGGATGTAGCAAAACAAAAAGAAACACAAGTTCAGCTTGGAACAATTGATACACATGAAATAAGGAAACATTCACGCAAATATTACACATACACTGGTTCTTTAACAACTCCACCATGCTCTGAAATTGTCTCTTGGTACATCCTTGGCAAGGTATGTAATTTAAATTTTCTCCTTCCTTTATATTTTTTCTTGAAGTATTTGACCCTCATTTGTTAGTCTAAATGAATGTTACATGAGCGAATTAAAACTGTTATTGTCACATCCAAGGATGTCAAATAGACAGGTTGGGCTGAATTTTGACGGTTTAAATGAGTTGAATCAATAAATGGATAGGTCTTTATTCTGCCCAAATGTTACCTGCACTTAAGATGAGTTGTGTTAAGATGGATAACGGGTTAGCGTAACCCACCCAAAAATTACTGTCTTTGAGATGAGTTGCTTTAAGATGGATAATGGGTTAGTATAACCCGTCCAAAAGTTAATTTTGTTGAGATGGGCTGCATTAAGATGGATAATCTTTCATGGTTCAACCCGCCCAACTTTAATCAAGTTTTAATTTATTTACGTTTACAATTTATTCAATTATTAAATAAACTTTTTTTCTTTATTATGGCCATATCTAAAACTAAAAAAGTGACAAATTCTTTTATGGTCAATTGGAGCCACATATTTAGCTCAAACCAACCTAATTTTTAGATAGGTTAATATGGGTTATGCTCAAATAGACCTGCCATAAAAATAAGCCCAACCCGATCCATCTAAATTTTGACATGTTGGGCGAATTATATTTACATACGCTAATTTTATCACACATAGTCACATCTTAGGCAAACATAAGTAGCATGAGATTTCTTAGTTAGCATTATCCACCACATTTGGATTAATTTTGTGCCCAAATTTTGTACTTAGAATATATGAAATAATGAATTAAAAAAATTGTGAATGCAGGTGAGATCAATATCAAGAGAGCAAGTAGAAGCTTTGAGAGCTCCATTGGTTTCAACTTGCAAGAGAAATGCAAGACCAGTTCAGCCTTTAAATGGAAGACAAATTCAGATGTACGAAGCCCAAGCGAATTAAACCTTCAATATATGTTTTATATGTGTCTATAAATTAATTCTCCTCGAAGAAAAGTGCATCACATAAAATAAAACCGATCGAATAATTATTATGTGAACAGTTTGACCCATTGTCAAATTTCCTTTTAAGGAGGTTGATAAGATAGATCGTAGAACTTAACTGGGATAGTTATGCATTTGTACCTTTGGTCAGTCTTAATTACCGACGGTAGCCTAAATATACAAAATCAACACAATCATATGTGTATTATACGTATAGTATAGGTATATTCTACGTATAATATATGTATATTATATGTATATATAAGTATAAATATACAAAACCTACACATTTCTTTGGTTATTTTATAAAACTAGATCACCCAAAGATACTGTGTACAAACGAAACCGACAAACCGCACTAAACCGATAATCCGAACCAAACCGAGAAAAAAACCCAACTAGTGGTTTGGTTTGACTTAGTTTGGTTTTAAAAAGAAAAACCCGACCACTCTTGGTTTGGTTTTAACTTAAAAAAGTCAAACCGAATCAAATAAACCTGTCATTACATGTATAAAATTTCAAAAATATTTTATACATAAAAATATTGATTTAAAATGTAATTTATAAATATTTCTTAAACTTTTTCATAGTTTTTTGTCTTTTAACATATTATTTCAAGCTTGGAATTAGAATTTGAATGGTCCAATAGGTTTTATAGCTTATAGATATTAGCAACTCAAATGAAACCCAACAAAAATCAAATCAATATTAATGCTAAAAAAAGAAATTTAATTCTAACACTAGAAATGACAATAATGTTGGCTATCTATTCTTTAGTTTATATTGTTTATACAATGAAAATAAATAAATTAATTTTATTTTTTTCTTTAATAATTAGCCATGTAACTAATATGTATTAGCCGTACTTATTTTAGCATGACTTAGTACTCTTACATTATGATAATTTTCGATATGCCTTACAAATTACCTGTATTTATTATAGCATGACTTAGTACTTTTAGGTTATGATCATTTTATTTTATGCGATTTCATTACATTTTTTGTTCAATATTTTAGTACAACGTCATCTCTCATCTCACATTTTGTGTTATTTTCTTAAAAATATCTTAATTAGATAGTCGTATCTTGCTAGCACTAAAGAAATATTGAAGTACAAGGAATATATTTTGTATGAAGACTTTACCGGAAAAAACCCGAAAAACCCGAGCAACCCCAAAAAATCGAGAAACCCAAGGTTGGAAAACCCGAATTTTGTTGGTTTGGTTTGGCTTGGTTTATAGATTTAAAAATCCAATGCAATTGATTTGGTTTGGTATTTGAAAAATCCGAACCAACCCGGTCTATGTACACCCCTAGATACTAGTATGTAATTTTCCCAACTTAATTCCTAAGTTTAAATTTGATTTTCAAATAAGTTATACTTGAAACTTCTAGCAAAAGATTTGATCACTAATATTCTTTCCAAATGCACTAATAAGTTGCACTTATTGACTAAATAACTAGTCAATAGTTTGACTTCAACCATTCAACCATCAAAAATTCTCCATCATAAAAGCTAGCAAAAGAAGCCATTAATTTGTTTTATGAAGGGTAAATTAGAACACTTACATAGAAGTGCTATTATTTCAGCAATGTCAAGCTTTGCAGTTTTCACATTACTCACCATTTAAATGTCAAAAGCTTGTACGACTTAATAATTGTCTTTACTTGTTTTCTTCTTCTTTATCTAAAACTGCAAGTTTCTCTAATGTCAAAAGCTTGTACGACTTAATAATTGTCTTTACTTGTTTTCTTCTTCTATATCTAAAACTGCAAATTTCTCTATTTTTCATCTTTTCTTGATTATTATTTACTGCAAGTTTCTCTAATGTCAAAAGCTTGTACGACTTAATAATTGTCTTTACTTGTTTTCTTCTTCTATATCTAAAACTGCAAATTTCTCTATTTTTCATCTTTTCTTGATTATTATTTTTTCAATGAAGAAAACAACAAGTAAAGACAATTATTAAGTAATACAAGCTTTTGACATTTAAATGACGATTAATGTGAAAACTGCAAGTTTCTCCGTTTGTTATTACTTTATTAAATTCTTCTTATTGTTGTAGAGGCAGATTCAGAATTTCAAAAAAATGAGTTTACTATATCATGGATAATAAGCAGACTAGAATTTAAATTTAACGGGTTCTAAGTTCTACCTTTATATTCTTACCATTGAGCCCTATACAATTTTGAAATTATAGATTCAATTTTAATTTTTTTAAATAATTAGTGATACTTCACATATATATTTTATTCTCCGTGTCGAGAATGTCGCTATCAGTTCAATCCACTGATTATATATGCTACATTTCCGCTACTTCTAGATTTAATACATACATTTGGCATAGATAAATATAAAAATTCAATTACAAAATGAAATGGGGAGGAGTGTGCACATCACACCTCCTATGGTTGTTGCCAAAGCTCCGAGTGTATTCAAAATAGGTCAAAAATTTGGATTTAATAAATGATAAAAATGCCTCTAAAATTCAATCATAAACCACCTTGCCTCGATTCTATATAATCTCTCCCCTTTTCACCCCCCCCCCCCCTTTTTTTGAAAGAATTAACCAAACAAATAAAAAAAGACTAAATAATACTGAGTAATATATGTAGTTGGCGACTAAAATAAGAATATCATTAGCACAGTTGATTCTCACGTAGTATCCAACTCCAAATAATAATTATTCTCCAATCATTTAATCTAAGTTTCATTAGTATTGTTGATTCTATAATTGGTACTTAAACTGAATATTTATTTGGGATTATAATATTAATACACCGACGTGGAAACAAACTCATGTGCTACGCAGTTCTGCCTCGACAGACTGTATGATTCCTATCTAATTGCTGTAACCCATTGTTTTTCCTTCACGTTTGTGTGTTTTCTTTAGTTCTTTTTTTAATAAATCAGTTCGAATTTGATATAATAAAATATGTGAGATATTTTAACTTCCTAATTGTTTATATACTTCAAGTGAGGATCTAGTTATAATAAGATTCTTTCAACACCAAAGTATATATAATTCAAATGAAGATAGCAAATATATTGCAACATCATAGGTCAAGAATGGACAATTGAAAAATCACCATTCAACTAATAAGCTGTGTATAACTTTGATTTCGTTGGGACAAATCTAAGTCAATTTATTGACGGTAAAGATGTATTTGAGACCAAATTTAAACAAACAATCAATTTGTTTTATTTTTCAAAGTTGAATGACAAATCTGAGTTACTCTAGTAATGGTAAAGACAAATTCGGGACCAAACTAAAATGAAGGTCAAAAATTTCTATTTTCCATAATTGAGGGACATTCAAATGGAAGGATAAGTATGAAAATTTTTCTTCAAAGTCAAACAAGTGAAATCCACTCATTTTATTTTTGATCTTTATTAATATAAGAGCAAACACGACACAATTTGCTAACAACTAAAACATAAATGGACCAAAAATTCAATTAGTCCTAGATTTCTTATTGTATTGACCAAATATCTTGTCTGTGTTTGTGATTTTTGAGATTTATGCGTCACGTGACAACTTTGGAAATAGTTTTTGGTTTTTTACGCCCAATGTCTAAAATTCGTATTGGAGATCATTTAGTAAGATTCAACTAATTTGAATTTCACCCGCGTAATGTCCATAAACGGAAAGCTTTTACTCTCAGATTTTTTTTTTTTTTAATATTCAAAGGTCGAACCCGAAGCTTTTGATTAAATGTGAAGGAATCATATCGATTTCACCATATATTAGTGATCCAAAGTAATAATCTCCCATATTTGCTTATACTTGAATTGAAGTAGAAACAAAAACGATAGTTCCAAATCATTTTCATTACTAATCTAACTGATAGAAAGTAAATTTTACAATCCTCCAAAACCAAATCTATTTACAACATATATATATATAAACCTATTCATTTTCTCCTTGCTTTTGTGATTTTGACCTTTTCAGTACTAGGATGATGAAAGATGAATAGGTTTAACATTTACTAAAAGAAAAAAGAAAAATTCCAAAAAGTACCATAATAGTAGCTTTTTTGTTTTACCTGTAATATATAAACCTGTTCATCATCCCAGTACCGAAAAGGTCAAAAGTCAAAAAGGCAAGGAGAAAGGAAAACATTTACTAAAAGAAAAAAGAAAAATTCCAAAAAGTACCATAATAGTAGCTTTTTTGTTTTATCTGTAAATAACAGAGTAAATGGAAAAAGCCAACTAATTTTTCCTGCCTAATTCCAAAAATTTTCCAACTACCATAAAGACTTTTCTTCCATTGGAACCCACACTTTAAACAACTACATTAATTTCATCGCCTCCCCATGATTCCGATTTCCGGCCCGATGCGAACCGTTTCATCCATCGTAAACCGGCCGGTTCAATAAAAATCAGTTCAACACCACGCGTAGTAGTAAGCATTTTTTGTTACTCCGGTTTATTTTTTGTTACTCCGGTTGGATCGAGATATGGACAGTAAATTGTCAAGTTGCAGTAAGTACTTTTTTCGTTCTTAATTAGATGGTACTGGATGAAATCGGAAGAATTAACTCGTCTTCAGCAAAAAGTGTTTTACCCCTTAATAAACCACTCTGAGCGAATTCGAATTAGTTAAAAAAACAAAGCAAAACGATTATTTCCAAATCATTTTCATTATAATCTAGATATAGTAAACTTTACAAGCCTTCACTCCAAAACTAAATCTATTTACAATATCTATAAACCTATTCTCATCATCCTCGTACTGAAAAGGTCAAAAATCAAAAAGCAAGGAGAAATTAAAACATTTATAAAAGAAAAAAAATATCCACAAAAGTACCATAGTAGTAGCTTTTTTGTTTTACCTCGAAATTTAACAGAAAAAAAGTGAAAAAGACTGTTAATGTTTCATGCCAACGACAACATACCAGTATAGTCCCACCAGATGCAGTCTGAAGAGGGTAAAGTGTATACAGACCTTCTTGCCGCTAATTTTTCCTACCAAATTCCAAAAAAAATTCAACTACCATAAAGACGTTTATTCCATTGGGATCCACTTTAAACAACTACATTAATTTCATCGCAATCCCATGATTCTGATCTTCGACCGGAAGCAAACCGTTTCATCCCTCCTAAACCGGCCGGTTCAACACCACGTGTTTTCTCTACACTCACACTTTTGCTCTTTCTCAACGGTATAACAACCGGTTCTTCTACTCTTGAACCCAACCCTTTATCCGTACTAGACCGAACCGGTTTTTTATTAGACCGGAATATTGACAATAATCTTGAAAAATATCCGGTTTTTTTGCTTCTTGATCTCTCGAGTGAATATTTCTTTTCACATTTTTTTGATTTTTTTTCCGATGATCTTCTTCGACCTCGTTTTGATCTTACTCTTCCCATGCATGATACCTTCGGCGACGAAGGTTCATTAACTCGCTTAACTTTAAGATTCGGGAAAATGGATTTTTTGCGTATAAAAAAGACGTATGTTTGCCGGTTTACATGCTCGCCGTTTCGAATCAACATAAGTAGCTTTCTGAGTTTTAGGAAATCCGATTATCGAAGCCTTAGATTTCAAAGTTGATGAGAATCTCTGTGAACTTGAGTTTGAACCTTGATTTAAGTTCGTTGTGTTTGGACCGATACCTGATGGAAACATGGAAAATATTTTATTCATAAGTTCGTAAATCTTTGAATAATCTTTATAATTCTGTACTCTATGAAAATAGCCATCAACATTCTTATTTATAATAGTACGAAAATCTAATTTAGTTCAAAATACGAAAATCAATTCCTATATAAATTCTGACTATAAATCCTAACTACACATGAATTAAAATATCAAATTCTACCAGCTTTTATTCATGAACTTATAAATCTTTGAATGTTCTCTACTATATAAACCTACTTTAACTCAAAACAAAAAAATCTATTCCTATATAAATTCAGAATATACTTTGCTAATCAAGCCATGTACTTTTACTTATCACGCTGCAGTGTGTTTTTGAATAGTTTTTGAAAATCTATATAATTTAAAATAGCAAGATTTTAAAATATATTTTTTTTATCATATTAATAATAGAAAATAGACATGAATTAAAACGCTAAAAAACTTATAATATTTTCAATTATTTTTTGCAACAAAAATCTCAGATCAAAAACAAAAAAAATATTAATTTTAAAATATAAATCATCGATCTAATTCAAAATACCAAATTTCGATAAAACTTTAATTTATTTTTTTCTAGCAATATAAAATTCTAACTACGTAAATCGACTCTAAATTAAAAACATAAATTCCTACCAAATTTTGATATTTCCTACAACTTTGAATTATTATATTTTCGTAACAATACCTTTTGTCGACTGTTTACGGTCCAAAAAGGCGTTACGATCAAACCAATCAAACTCAGCATCTTTCGATAACCAAAATGATTCCGGCGGATAATCCGGCGGTATCTCCGGTTGCTTTTCCTCATCATCTTTCGCCGGCGATTCGCCGGCGCTGACGTCAGCTAAAGTTTCACATGCAACTTTCCGGTCATTATTTCCGCCGGCACAGGCAGAAACTAGTGTTTCCAAATCAACTTGAGGCATTTTTAGAGAGAGAAATTAGAAGAAATTTTGTAGAGTGAGAAAGTGGATGAGCAAATGTGAAAGGAAGAAATCCTAAGGGAGGATAGCGTAGACGGAAGTAGATATTTATAAATGAAGAGAAAAAAAAATTGAATATTATTTATTTTATATTCTATTAAGATATTTTTCTTGTCACAAATTTGAGAAATAAGAAATTATTAATATTTTGTACAGGTTGAAAAGGCTTGTTTGCGCCTTTCTTTGTCACAGGATGCTTTGTGCACGGGATGCCCTTTTTTCTTTCCGTCCCAAAATAATTATCGATTTTCTTTTTCGAGAGTTAATTTAACTGACATTTGAGATTAAACTAGATTAGATTAACTTAATATTTTAAAATTAAAATTTGGATATTCAAAAGTTATATGAAAAATAATATAAGTTGTAATTTTTCTCATAATTATATGATGATGATGATACGGAATGAGCTTAAATAAAGAAGAGATTTATATAGTCGGCCTCAACTTGATGAGAGTTAGGAGTAATTATTATTGTTGTTGTAAATTTTCTCATATTAATATGTCAAAAATATATTTTAAAATATTAATTGAAGTTCACATGATTTAAATTTGGAGTAGAAAAAAAAAACGACAATAATTTGGAACGGGAGAACAGTACTAGTAATAAATAATGGACCAATTGGGTTCTTTTTCTAGAAGGTGAAGTTCATTTTTGCCAAAATGAAAGTGAACGAAAAGGAAACTTCCAAAAGTTATAGTGTTATTTTGAGATATTCAATGATTTGATGAACTTTTTTGTACATTGTTTACTATGAATCTGTGGGGCACTAGAATAATTTGGATTTATGTTTGAACGAGATGCTGAATTTTGAGATTGTCTTTTTAATATTTACAAAAAAGTGAAGGTAGTTATATGATGGACAATCATTTTAATAATTTAGTGTATTACAATATTTGTAAATGATTGAAGAGATCTTTATTTCAAATGTCATTAACTTGTTAAGCTTTTTTTTGTGTGTGTGTGTTTGTCATTACTACTCTTTGAGTACTTTATTAAGAATAAAGTTAATACTATTATTAGGCTTAATACTACAATTAACGTTTGTACCTGCATAGTTTTGTAAAATTGACCCCTTAACTTCACGATATTCCAATTAATCACCTCTAATGGGCTAGAACACATGTTTTAAAATATTTATGAATATTTATTTGGGGAATGACTTCAGATTGCATGTTCAACTTTTATCTCGTGAACTCTAATTAAAGGAGAGAAATGCAAAGTTTTTGTCTCGCACTTGAAGATGTTTACAATTCAATTTCAAATTGTCAACTCGTAAACATAATTAGAAATATCCACAATATATTTGGATTAACTAGAGGTTTTTAGTTGAGAAATCGTGAAGTTAAGAGCCTACTTTACATAATCGTGCAATTAAAGGCGTCAATTTGTATATTAAGCCATGTTATTATGTTAGCGAGTGATATTCTCTCTCTTTATTTTTCCATAATTTTCTCCTTTCCCATTTATTGTTTAAACATTTACATCAAAGTCCAACATATAACTTGTACCAATACCAACAATCATATTATAATAATTCAAAAAGACTGATTATACTTGGACTTGCCAGGGCTAGCGATCAATAATCAATTAACTTACAATTTTTGATAGTTTAGTTAGGCGCAAATCAATTTATAATTGCCTGTGACACCAACAGATATGCATGACCTTCGTTAGGTACCAATTTGGTCGTGTTAGATAGCAATTTTAAGTAGAATTAGGTATAAGTAGATGTTAATTATCTTTTTATTCTAGCCAAAGAATTAGAAAAAAAAAATAGTTTACTATATTATATGAATTTCATTATTTAACAACTTAAAACCTGGAGGTTGTGACCCAAAAACCCAATAATTGGGAAAGAGAGACTTTTAGATTCTAAAGAATTATTGAGGTGGTAAATTAAAGCCAGGGATAATAAGTATTGATTGAGTTTAAGTTACATGTACTAATATCGTTAATTTTTTTATACTGTTAGTATAATTTAACAAGTTATAGCAAATTATTACTCTATTTGTAAGATTATTATATTAATTTTGATATGAAAAGATATTTGTTATTATAGGTCAACTTAACTTAATAGGTTAAAAGTTCTGTATATTTTTAGTTCCGCTTAAACTTTGTTTTTTTTCTTTTCTTCCCTTTTTTTTTTCATTCTAATTTCTCTCAGAAAGATAATCACAGTTTTTTCTTGTATAGTAACGTTTTCACTATCATGTAATCTTTGAAGATAAATATCCAATAACCGCAATATCATTTGTATATTCCAATTGAAAGTTTGGAGATTTGCCATATTTTAACTGAAGATTTCAGATTTAACTAACGATATTGGGTTCGTATTCTAGAAAATGAAAAACAATCCTGGAAGGGAGCACTTCCTTTTCGATAGGCTTTATACAACACAAATCTTAATTAGTCGGGATCGTAAAACTGATGTTGACTAATTAACCAGAAGTCTCTGGTTTGCGCGTATTAGTCGGGACCCTAAAAGTGATATCGACTAATTAACCAGAAGTCTCTGGTTTGAGCGTTTTCCCTTTGATAAATCTTACGCGGCGCGAATCTAGATTAGTCGAGACTCTAAAGTGGGTATCCACTAATTAACCACATGCCTAGAGTTGGAGCGCTTCCCTCTTTTTAATAGGCCTTATACAATAGAAATTTAAATTAATTTGGGCCGCAAAGCGAGTATCAGATTTTGAGTAAAAATAAAGAAATAAATTAATAAATTCTTATAAGTAGCTTAAACTGATATGAAAGAAAAGATTACCAACCGGATTGATTTGGTACGACATTTGTCAAACCAACAAGTGATGATTAGGTGGGTATTGGAATTGGCGAATGGTAACAACATTAAAATAATATTTAATTGGTAATTACTTAGTCTAAGTTACTTAAATATTTTTGCCCTATATTAGCTTGTAGGTTTTTGGTTTAGCAATTAAGTTGATGTAGTTTATTTAATTAAGAATGAAGAAGTCCGTATATGTTAGGTACGCAATTTGCTTTCAGTATAAAAATGATACTAAAAATTAGGCATTGGCGATAAAATCACTCAATCGTCAAGCTTTAATTGACCTTAATTTCATCATGCAATTTTGCAGAGAAATCTTTCTTAAGAAGGGGCTCTTTTTCTAATCTTCACAAAGACAAATTAATCAAAGCTAAACCACGATTCATTAAGTCAACCTCACTAATAATTAGTTTTGAACCAAACAAACCAGTTAGGTCAATTAAAATGACATGAAAGATAGTAACAAGAAGTAGAGGCAAAAACACTAAGTAATTTCTTCTCATCTGTTCAAGCTTTGACAGACAGAGTTATTCGATATCTATATTGATGGGAGGTAGCAGATATCCCGTAGAATTAATCGAGATACACACAAGTTGGCCCGAACCCTACAATTATAAGAAAAAAGAAGTTATGCAACTTTGAGATTCTTTTTGTGTATAACCATTTGGTCTTCGGAACCAAAGATGGATGCAACCTTAATCGTTGACTTTCTTTAAACCAATTACTTTTAATATGGGGTTTAAACTTATATAAAATTCAATAAAATTGCAACAGATAATAGATTTAACTCATAATTTTAAAAATATAACAATATTAATGCTAAGAACCTTAGAGATTGAACCTTTTAAATTCTAAATCTACCTATACCTGGAACATATTGGTCCGACTAATTCGAATTTGTACCACATATGATTTACTAGTAAAAAATAACTCATAATCAGATATTTTTCTATTCCTAAAACTCGAACCCATTGAGATATTTATTTTTTATTTCACCATTTAATGGAGCCCGTAGAAGATTAGATATCTTACAGGATTAGCAATAATCATAAACCAGTGTGGGCTAGTATATTTTATATATATAGGTAGAAATATATCTACAAGTCTAGTCATATAGCACTCTGCCTAAGAAGTCTATATAATAAAGTCACAAAAATTGAGAAGAAAAAAAAAAAAAACTTTTAGGAGCTAACATTCTGATTTTATGCTTTACCTAACAAAATTCTTAAGAAGATTTCGAGAAGCAGCTTAAGTAGAGTAGATAGTACGTAAGCAATGACAAAGATTAGAATTTTCAACTTAATTGCTTTCTTTTTTGTTTCTCTTTGACAAGATTTGAACTTATGACAACTACTGTTGCAGTCACCAGGTAGGTACAGTGCATTTTGAAAATTTTGATTTGATAATTTCTGTTTTCAACTTTAAAAATATTCTATCATTATCATCTCGAATTAGTTCTGTATGATTTGATATTTTTAAGTTCAATTTCAATTTTATGCAGTACAATACAGTTCGTTTGACTTTGAATTACATAACGTAGAAAATTAAGTTTTCGACAATGATAGAAGCCCTTTCATGCTTGAAAGGAATGAAAATTATCTAGTATTGACAGAAAATAACACACATGTTGGAGTAATTTTTATTGTATATGATTATATATAACTAAGTACTCTTATTTAGTTTATATTAAACAGTAAAGGTAAGAAGCTTTTAGTCTGAATGATTATAAGAAGCTTTTGGTCTGAATGATTATAGGTCTTTTATTATACATGGATTGATATATTAAGTACTGTGATACGATATTTGATATTTGCAATATTTTTTTATACGTATCGAATATAGTAACGGATGTCAATTATTTAAAAAAAAAAAAAATACATACCAAATATTGTAATACTGAAATTTAAATGCCAAAAATTTTGACTTAGGTACAGTAATTCAGTATTTACCAACGTATATACTCCCTATCACCAAGTCAATATGTAAACAAGTTTTTTATTTTCATTTCAACGGAAGAAAGATTAGAATAATGGTAAGAAGTGAAAGTACTAATTAGGCAGGATAAATTTGTATTGTACTACTATTTTCTTATTCCTTGCTTTAGTCTTTGCTATCGTTATCTTTGTTGACTAATAATTATAGTTTCGATCCAAAGAGAGAAAAAAAATAGTGTACGAGTATAAAAAATAAACTTCTCATTGATTAAGAAAACCCATGAGCTAGGAAACTCGTCTGTGTGTATTTCTTGTAATTGTCAAACCCAAATAATGCGAAAAAAGACAAGAAACTATACTGTCAAAGAATTTCCTAAAAATTCTATGAACGTTAGTCAAATTGCAATTTGCAAAGACAACATTATTGTGAATTAAAAAACATGTTGCTACATACCCTTGTGGTCTGGTTCTTTCCCTAACCTCGCGAGATAGTGAGACAATCGATCGTCCAAAAAACATGATGAAGTCAAGAACAAAAGTGTAGTGAAAATATAAGGACAAAATCAAGTGTAACAAATGTAACTTATAGGATTAGTTCCAAAAGGATTTAAATTGCATGGTTTGTCTTTCAAATGGAATGATCTTTAATTTTTGTCCTTCAAAATTGAAACTTATGCCCAGTGGGGGGCATAAGTTATGTAAGTTTAAGGGTGCTGGTATAACTTGTGGATATGAGCGGGCAATTTGCACGATTTTCCTTGTCTTTAATTTTTGTCCCGCTTAAAAAGGTTAAAAAAACCAAGGTTCCGAGTTCGAAACCCAAGAGAGTCAAAAATAATAATATTTCACAAGGCATAGGTTTCTATGAACCTATGCCTATGCAAGTTACATATAACCTATCTTGTAATTTACGTACTTTTCTTGAAGACAAACTTTTAGATGTTTTAAAAGACGCATAAGGCAGACTTTTTGCAATTGTTGTTACATTGCTTTATCTAAAAATTGTTACCTCCTCAATGAGCTTTATCTAAAAATTGTTGTTACATTGCTTAAACAGGTTTCAATATTTCATATGTATTTTAAGACAAATGAAAATAGCACCTAAGAAATAAGTCATACCCTGAAATTTAAATCAAATTGATACTTTAGGAGTACCAAAATTTCACGAAGCACTGACGTATGAAGACAATTAATCTTGTTTAGTGTAACCATTGATGTCGGGTTACTTATTTTCTTACTTTTAGCTTCTTCTTTTCTTTTTCTTTTTTTATACTTCTAGCTTTTTTATTTATTTTGAGTGATATGTTTCCCACGCCTATGTTGGATTATCTATGCATTGTCATTTTTACTTGATCATGCACTTATGATGCTTAATCAGTTAATACCCACAAATTACTCTATGACTGACAAAACTTATCCATCCTACTGTTCCTCGCCTATCTTCCTCTAACCTTAACTATTGTATATGTATTTAGCTTCGTCTCAGTTTGTTCGGCATAATTTAGTTGATGCAAAAATTAAGAAAATAATTTTTTTCACATATAAGTTAAATAGAATATGAGACAAACAGGGGGAAAAGAGAGAGAAAATAAAATATTGCTAAAACTTGAAACAAAGTAAACTCGAGAAAGAAAAACTTAATACCTGCATTCGTGCATTATAAAGATATCAACAAATGAAAAACTAACTAAAATCAATCAATCATTGCTTATTAATTTGCAATGTATATACACGCATTTCTGTATGCGTATGCACTTACCAGCTTTTAAGAAAACTACTAAACTTTTTGATTTTACATAAAACTCACAACCCTCTCCACAGCCAATTTCTACTTTCCTCCCTCTCAAATTAAATCCCAATCTCGAAATTGTCGATGCCAACCAAGAAGAGTCATTCACTTCGTCTTCCCTAGCAAAAATCACATCTCATCTAAAGGTTGTATCATTATCTACTCTCTCGCTTCCGTTCTTCATGACCCTGAACCTCTACAGTTGGCTCTATGATACCTTCCAATAATCTAGCCAAATCTGCATGTTGTCGTGGTAGGATTCCTACTAATCACTACCCGGTATGTATCTTTCAGGGGTTGTTCTTCATAAATCATTGCCATGATTTGAAGTTATTCTCTTATATTTATATGCCAAAATAACTGTTATGCATACTGATCTGTTATGATAAATCACCTGACCTTTCATATTTTAGCATTTATTTATAATGAATCATACCTTTTAAATACCAACAATTACTATACAAGGAACGTAAAGGAAATTTAGGAGAAGAGCTAATAAATAGTAATAATGGGGTTATAAATAGTCTGTCATTAATTTGATTGATGCAACATTTTAATGACTAATAAAAGGATTTTTTTTATAAAAAAAAAAGATAAATATAGATCCTAGCCAAAGAAGCATGCCACATCACCTTTCTCATTCCCGAGAAATAAGTTTTTATGAATTCAATAAGTTTTGTGGACAATTAGGTCAGATAGTGGGTTAAAATTTGGGGTGGGTTTTAATTAGATCCGGATATTAAAATTGGGAATGTGTTATTTTATTCTAAGATTGACACGTGTCACTTCGTCTAAATTTAAGGACAAATCAGCACCAAAGTATAACGATAAAGGCACAATTGGACGAATCGCACAACTTAATCCCAGCCGTTGATATTTCTTTATATGGTATTTAACCCTCAAAACTAGGGTTTTATCTTTCTCTTAGAACAGGTATTGCCGTGCCATTCACAGATCCGCCGTCGCCGAAGCTCAGTGGTACTCTTCTCCTCCATTTCAAATTGACTTCTCTTCACATGCAAGCCATATTTACATTCTTAAAATCATTTATTAGTTCAGTAAGATAATTCTATTAAACCGGAGAATATTATACCTGAGAATTTTCAAAAGTAGATGTTTTCTGAAAGGTGGCCGAAAATAGTCTGAGTTTTTGGGTTCGAACTTCCACTCAGTAAAAAAAAAAAAATCTCAAGGCAAGATTTTTGCAAAAAGTCCGCCGCTAAAAGTTTATCTTACAAGGCAAAATCTGCCGTCTTGGGTATAAGTTCTATGTACTTTCACCGAATTGCGAAAATATTATTACTTTTTACTCTACTGGATTTCAAAATCTGAATCTCAAGCTATTTTCGATCACCTTTTTAAGCGATGGCCAAAAAGTTAAAGACCAGCAATTTGAGGGCCAAAAACTAAAGACCACCCCAAAAGAAGATCAATCCACCCCAAAAAATGTACATTTTTTTGCACGGATTGCCCTTCGTTTGGGGTGGTCTTTAAATTTTGCCCCTCAAATTTGTGGTCTTTAAATTTTGCCCTTCATATTTGTGGTCTTTAAATTTTGCCTTTGCTTGGAAAGATGAGCGAATACATGAAGTTCGGGGTTCGAACCCCGCCGTGCATAAAATAAAAAAAAATAATTTCGCAAGGCAGATCTTGGGAGTGTATGCCGGGATCCAAGATACAATCTTTAAGAAAAAGTTAAAGTTATGTGGGATACTAACTAAATTATCAAGACAAACCAGTAATGGAATTTTTAGTTAAACATAACTAAAATCCGCCGAGGAGGCATACAAAATTTAAACTTTGCCTTATAAGGCAAACTTTTTTTTTTGGTTGAAAGTCTATTTTATTCCATCCAAAAACTTTTACAAAGACAAAGTTAAAGTCGACCTTCAATCAGACATGGTAAAATTCCTACTCACTAACTTGTATAAGTCAAACTAGGAGCAACTATTACATTAAAAAAAAAATACCTTCAATCAACTACACTTAGCTAGGGATAGCAATTCAAGAAGAAGAGCTCTCCGCCATTCAAGTTGTTCTGCCTTGGATGTGAATATGTTGTGCAATCTCTCCGCAAAGTCTATTAAGAAACCGAATATTTTGAAATCCGAGTAGGTTATTCTCTCCAAACCAATGCCACTAGCATACCAAAAATGCGAAGTAATGGAGCAAATGGCTCGATTTGTGTCTAAATTAGATCCATTTGATTTCATTTTGCCAAATTTCCCCTATTCTTCTGTAATACCATACCAACAATTATCACTACGCCTCCTTTTGTGATGGAGCATTCAAAATAAAGATGGGAAAATGTTTCTTGGTCCGCCTACGAAGACGCAATCGTGGCACTTGAATGCCAAATTTCAAGTCTATCAACAATTGCTAACTACTTTGTATTGCTGAGCAAAGTGTGAATTTGTATCCGGGATGGACATTTGGTTAAAAAAGATAATACTTTTCCATGTAACTTTGGTTTATATGCTTGAAAAATACATATATATGCTTCAAGGCAAAGTTTGCCCATAAGGCAAAATACTCAAGCATAAGTTTGGTAAATCTCAACAAGTTTTCGAATGGGGGCATACTTTTAAAGCAAACTTTTATGCCGGATCAACATAAACTTGTGAAGGAATTATCAAAGTTATGTGAACCAAAGATACTTATGCCAATTGCCCATAAGGCATAAGATGCGGTCCGCATAACTTTGCTAAGTTGCTGTGCATAGCGAAATTTAAACTCGCCTTGCGAATTTTTTTTAAAATTTTTTGCTGTGGGGGTTCGAACTCGAAACCCTACGATTTATGTAAAAAATTTAAAAATTTCATATAAGCAAAATTTAAAGACCACCCCAAAAGAAGGGCAATTCTGCGAATTGCCCAAAAATGTATATGAGCCCAAATTCCCAATCCCACAGCCCATAGGTAATAAACGAAATAGGCCCAAATATAAAATACCCGATCCAATCAATACAAACTAGGGTTCTTCACTCTGTGCCATTCATACGGTTGGTGTCGATTGATTGTTCTATCCAGGTAAGCTTTTTAATTTTTTAAATATTTCCCTAAGCTTATGATTTCTGTTAGAATTTTGATTTTGGACTGCAGTAACTTTATTTTACTGCTTTTGTTTTTCGAATAAATCCTACTAGTTAATAGTTTGTTAGCTGGTTTTCCCTCAATCTTTTAGTAATTAGTTAGTTGAAAATAAATTTTGTGGTGATATTCTAGGCTAGGGTAGTGAATTATGTTTTTACTGTTTTTTGTTACTGCAATTTCCCGATAAATGTAAAGCTTAACAGAGCTAAATAAAATAATTCACTTTAACTGAATTGCAGTATTTTTCTCTTTTATTTCCTAAATTTCTTTCATTTTGCGTTATTTTTGCTGGCTATTAAATTTAATTGTTTGTGGTTGGTTTAATTATGTCATGGTGACTCACCACAAATTTCAGTAAGTTGCTCGATTTTGAAGAACCGTTTGGCTATAGATTTTGAAGTTGAAACTTGAAAATTTGAGTTTTTGAAGTTGTGTTTGGACATGCATTTTACTTGGAAAAAAAATTGTAAGTATTGTTAGTGGAAGTGACTTGAAAATATTTTGAAGACGAATTTCAAAATCTGATCAAATTTTATGGCCAAACACATATTTAAAGATAAATTTTCAAAATCTGATCCAAAATTTAAGGCCAAACGCTCGCTTAACTAACATGGATTTGAGAAAAGGTTAGCAGTATTTAATTATAGAGTACTGAAGCAACTTATAACAAGCATTCTTATTTGCTTCATATATTGATGATCGTTGCTCGAACTTGTGAGGGTATACTAATAAAGCATCAATTTTTGGAAAAATAGATTTTTTTTTTTTCTTAGGAAGAAGTAAGTAGTATTTAGTTATAGAGAATTCAAGCGGCTAATAATAAGTATTCTTATTTGCTTCGTATACTGATGTAGTTGCTCGAAGTTGTGATGATATACTAACATAGATTTTGAGTAATAAAGCATCGTTCTTTATTTATTTATTTATTTTTATTTTTTGGGAAAAAGGTAAGTTGTATTTAGTTATAGAGAACTGAAGCAGCTTAGAACCAAGATAGTGCTAAGTTTGTACAAGAAACAGTAATGCCTCTGTATAAGAAACAGAAGCTGAGTTATCTCTCCTGTGTGGTTTGTGAGCTATTACACGTGAGCTGGGTTTACCCTGTGAGCACCCGAAGGGTAGCGACTGCGGGTTCCCATGTCATCAGAAAAAAAAAAAAAAGAAACAGAAGAAAGGAGGGAAATTTGTGGAAAACTAAATTGTCCAACAACAATATCCGATATTCCCACACGGGGAGGGTAGAGTGTACGCAGACCTTACCCCTACTAAATTGTCCGATTAACAAAAATATTCCTGAGTATTGTAGTGGTGGAAGTCCCAGGATGAATGTGCAGCCAGTACCTCTATCGTGGATCCACCTTACTTAAGGGCTATTACATGAATCATTTTACTCGAGGTTGTAGAATCTTTTAAATAGAATGTGTGTGTAGAGGTGCTCTTACTGTTCTTAAATCCTGGATTCGGCTTCATGTGCTACGTATATTTACAAAAAGTATCAACCGTCTTAAGGCAGTTTACATATATACCTTGTTAGTTTATTCTTGAATTCGTACTTTCTTGAAATTTTGGCTCATGAGAATTGGATTGGAAACTGAATCAATAGTTAATCAGACAGACAGTGCAAAGTAGTCTTGCATACGTGACTGGGATTACCCTTCTTCAGTTCTTAAATTAATTTGTAGAAATTTGTGTTTAGGAGTTCAAGTGATTGGAGCGTTAAGTCTTATCTAATTTAACCTGCTGCAGCTTTGATAGTCTTAATAAGTTCACAGTTGGATTGTTTATTTTATTGCTTTTGTCAAAGATTCTATTAGCTCTCCTATGATTTTCAAATTTTGAGTTATCTTATGTTTGTGCTTTTCTGTGTAAACCTGTGGTTCAGGAGCTGTTTTGTCTGCAATCTTCAAGCGCTCTTCTTGATTATATTCCATCATTATGGATGCTCCGAATGAACTGAGCTACAAACCACCCCCAGAATTTGAGGAGGTCAAAAAGGATTCACTTATCAATCTTAACATTAAAGACTCAACTGAGCTCTGGCTTATACAATGGCCCTTAAATCAAGTAAGATTCACGAGAATTTATTCTTCTTGAACTTTTAGAATGTAATAAGGTGCATTCTTTTTTTTTTCCCCAATCTTTCAAGTCTCAATTAGAAATAATAGCGGGACAAGTTCTTCAACATCTATGTATGTTAGTGCATAGAAGATGAAGATATTTCTTGGGTTTTTTTTAGTTTCTCAAAAAAAAAAAAGGAAGAAGAAGATATTTGTTGGTTTTTTCTTTTTCTCACGTTATCATAGTTTGATGTACATTATAGTCTCTGATTCTATCTTAGTTCTCTTTTTTTTTTTTTTCACCCATCTATGCATCTCCTTGATGTCATTGTTTATCTATGAGATCTTATTTACATAATAAACAAAATAAGCATTTCTTTCATCATCTGAAAATCAAATGCCGGGGTTTCTAAGTGAAAAAGGAAAATTGGTTCGGCGAAGAAAAAAAAAAGATCGAGTTAATATTTTCCCTTTCATAGGTGAAAAATACCCAACTAATGAAGAGATTTTCTATCTCTCTTATTTTTTTTTCTGGGACAATTCGTATAAGGGATTCTTATCCTTTTCTTGTTCCCAAACAAAGAGCGAGTTTACTTATGTTTTACTATGATTTTGAAGGGAATGAGAATGACTCTTAATGTTGGGTGTGCACTAGTTGTTAATATATTTTTTAGTCATTGCCCCTTAAATCAGTTCTAAGTTAGTACTTTTCCAATTGGCTACTCCAGCATCCAGATTTCAATGGGCAAGAAGTTTCGTTGAAGCTACATCATGATGGGAATATGGGCAGCTTTGAGGATACATCTGGCAAGTGTAATCTTAAGAATAGCATTTACATCTAATTGAATTTGTCTCCCCACCTCAGCACCTTAGTTTTCATGACAGGCCTTTTAAGATGATGGAAGATACTTTTAATTTCTTATGGTCTTGCTCAATGATTGCTTTTGTAACAGGTAAATCATATGATGTGGTCAGTTGTAGAGCGCAGGACCCAGATGCGATGGTCTTTCTATCTTCTGAGTCAGAGCCAAAAATTGGTAACTCTTAATTACTTTGCATTTTGCTGTCCATTTGTCTGCTGATTCACACATGATCTCTCGACTCTCAACCTCAAAACGTGCAACACTGCAATGTCCCTCTGGATGGCATCTCCATCCGTTCGTTTGTGATGCCGTTCAAGTCAAAGCTATTTTATTGATAGTTGAGGCATCATACTTCATAATCGTGATGTACCATGCATTTTTGTTATGTGAGTACTGCAGCTAATGTGACTCGGTATAGTTGATGATTTCAGTATGTCCACATATGATTTGCTCTTTTTGTTTGCATGTTGAAATTTTACTGATCTCTCTTAGTTGTGTGGAACTTGTACATAATCCAACTGCTAATGCTCTTTTGTTTATATTTTTGGTTGAAATTACTGTTATTCCTTAATGTGAACCTCTACGTGATCCAACTGCTGCTAATTTCCCATACAAGCACAACATGAAGATGTTTGAGCAGAATTTGATAGTGAATTATTTTGAAGTTGTTCTAGTGACCAAAATAACGAACTTTACAATTCAACTATGGGATATCTGCGCCTAGATTGTACCTGTCACTCCAGCTTCTATTTGTCAAGGAAATTCAGATCATATGTCAATTAATGACCACTTCTTCAAGATCGTCTTTGATGTTCAGCATAATGTTTCTTTTTTGGTTTACAACACTATATACTATTATCCTTTTACTTTGAGATTCAACTTTTTTTCCTTCATTGTTATCATTGTCGAGCATCGTGTGAGGTGATTTATTGCACCCGTTGTTTTGGCAGCTGGCAAAATTTCACGGCGTGTTTCCCTTATCCATTACCCGGAGCCAAGCGAGCTTAAACAGAACAGCATAAACTTGAAGCAGACGATGTCTCAAAGATCGTCTGGTGCTACTACATTGACCAATTCGTCTCGTCGCTTTGCAACTCCTACTCAAAGTACTAGGACACGGAGTATTATGAGAGCAGGGAGTTCATCCAAATCTACCAAGAGAAAACACAGTGATGCCCCTTCGAAATCCAATGGCCAATCTATTCAAGATTCAGGAAAAAGCGGTCTTAGTGCATTGACTTCTTCAGGGTCCTTTGATCAATCTCAAGATCAAAAATCAAAGAAGAAAAGGAAAATTGATGGTTGAAGTATTGGCTTAAGTGTTTTTGCGACTCTTTTACATTAGTTGTAGAAAAAAAAAATATGAGGTTCTTGCCCCAAAGCTAGTGTGCCTTTTAATGATTTTTATTTTAAGTATATGTTTTGATCTGCTTATTTTTTATGAGTTTAATCCCCAATGGAATTTCCATACAGATGAAAGCTGTCTGTTGAAAAAATGCAGGAAACTAGGAATTCTTTGTGCAATTGCATGGATGAGACCAATACTTCCTCAAATATCGAATGTTAAATATTTTTGCTTTTAGTTTTGTGTGTCTTCATGCTTCGTCCGATTCCTCATAAACATGGTGTATTTCAGTCTTAAACAATTTGGAATCGGCTATATTTCTTTTTAAAAAATCTGTAAGTCACCATTATGGCAGGAAAGCTTCATACAGAAATTCTGCAATAGTTCCATACATGTGCCACATATTTGACATGACAGTCATTGATGGTTAGCCTAAATTGCTATAATCCATTTACAAAATATTCAAGAATTTAACATCTCAATCAAAATCATTACGTGGTAAAACATAACGCGTAACGCTGGTTGACGTGTGCATAATGTATTCAAATCTAATTACAGATAAAATTTCAGTCTTTAAGTTGAAAAAATGGAGAAACGAGCCCATTATTCATTGTAGTTTGTCACTTAATCTCAAAAATTTGTCAGATACCAAAAAGAATTAAAAGTGTTAATAGCTTGTGCAACGTGAATTACTCTCTCTTGCCTTTTTCTAGTCTGTTCTTAAATAATATTTTCTTTCTATACTAAAAATAAGTTAATTAAATTTCTAAATGTTATGATTTTATAATTAGGAAATATTTATGGTATGTTTAGACCATTTTTATGATAGTGCAGTCTAATTTGTGTGCATCTATACCATTTTGCATTCGGATAGATAAAAAAATCACCTAATATTTTTCTGCTTTTGCTAGAATTTAAACTTGAGACGCCCCATTCTTCACCCACTTTATTGTTATTACACTCCACTCTTAAGTACTTCTAGATTATAAATTTTAAAAGTTCCTTTTTCTTGTTTAAATTTTGTGTCAGTCGAATATTATCACATACATAACGAATACTGGCAAAGCAGGGTAAGTGAAAAGCAAAAAGAACAAAGCACTCCAAATTGGACTATTAAAGCCTTGAAATTCCGTGTTTTCACATATTGTTCCAGAATCTAAAGTCGGTGACGCTGCCAGAACAAAAAAATGGATTTTTTGCACACAAAATATTAAAAGAAGTGACACACTTGCTCACTACTTGCTCTAGGTTACGATATTATATGTTTATATCATATTGTGTGCATATATCAATTCTCTCGAATGTGGTAAGAAGAAATGAACCTTCTAGATGATTGTGTTCAATGAGCCAATCTGTCTCGAATGTTCGTGGTACAAGACAAAGAACATTCTAAGAAGATTGTTCTCGTTTTATTTTATTCTTATTTTTTGGAACAAACTCTAACAAGATGGAAGTTAAATATCAATTACAGATTTTGAGTCAAATATAAAATTTTAAAACAATGACTTAAGTAGTCTATAGAGTCCGGTTTTGACGAGTAAAAAAAAAAAAAAAAAAAAAAAAAAAAAAAACACCTTTTTCTTCCTGTCGATTGTATTATTGATGTAAATATGTCAACTATTCTCCCACAACTTTTTGTAATTGAGTGTGCATGATCATATACAAGACAAAAAAGACCTAAGACTTTTCAATACTCAAACAAGTTCTTAGCTTAATTCTCGATGTAATTCGACGAGTTCTAGAAGTTGTGTGATAGTGATGTAACATGTTATTAATACGCAAAATTTTAATGTCTTTTCTTTTTCTCAAATGATCCATTTGTTCCAAATTATTTCCTAGTTTTGAGACTTTTTTTTTTGCGCGGATTGCCCTTCTTTTGGGGTGGTCTTTAAATTTTGCCCCTCATATTTGCCTTTAAATTACGCCTCATATTGGTTCGGCTTTAATTTTTGCCCTTAAATTGCGAAATGCGTTCACGTAAATCATAGGTTTTGAGTTCGAATCCCCGCTCAAGCATAAATTTAAAAAAAAAAAAAAAATTGCAAGGCAACGTTTGGGTCGCGTCTATGCGGACCGATACACTTGTTAAGGAATTACACATTTATGCGGACCGAGATACTCATGCCTTATGTTGCGTACTTGGCATAAGTATGCCGGTCCAAGATAACTTTGGTAATTCCTTAACAAGTTTATGCCGGTGGGGGCATACTTATGGACAAAAAAAAAAAAAAAAAAAGGAATTATCAAATTTATGCGCGGTATACTTATGCCAAGTTCACATAAGGTATAAAAAAGTTGGTGCGATGCCGGTCCGTGCATAACTTTGGTAATTCCTTCACAAGTGTATGCCGGGGGCATAGCGAAATTTAAACTCGCCTTGCGAATTTTTTTTTAAAATTTTGATTGTGTGGGGGTTCAAACCTGGAACTCATGGATTTTAGCCGAAGGGCAAAATTTAAAGATTTTAAATATAAGGGGCAAAATTTAAAGACCACCCCAAAAGAAGGGCAATTCGCAGAGATGTCCCAAAATGTGTTACTAGCTTTCAAGAATAGTCTTGCCAAAACTATATTTTAGCTAACTCTCAAGTAACATCCAAGAGCAGCAAAAAATTCTAGCAAAGATAAAAAGTAGTATAGTAAAAGCCTTTTATTTGCAGGTAGTGTTTACTTGATACTCGTGCCTGTGAGTAGGGGTGTACAAAGTAAACCGACAAACCGCACCAAACCGATAAACCGAGTCAAACCGAGAAAAACCGACTAATGGTTTGGTTTGACTTGGTTTGGTGTTAAAAAACCCGACCATAATTGGTTTGGTTTGGTTTTAACTAAAAAAGTCAAACCGAACCAAACCAACCCGACATTACATGTATTCAATTTTTAAAACATTTTATACATAAAAATATTTATTTGTAAAGTAATTTATAAATATTTCTTAAATTTTTTCATAATTTTTTATCTATTATCATATTATTCAAGCTTGAACTTAGAATTTGAATGTCAATAAGTTTTATATCCTATGGATGTTAGTAACTCAAATAAAGTCCAAACCAAAACCAACTCAACACTAATGCTAACAAAAGAAATTCAATTTACCACTAGGAATGACAATAATGTTGGATATCTATTCTTTAGCTTTGCATAATTGATTTACAGAGTAAAAATACATAACTTAAGTTTTTTTCTTTGTCATGTAAGTAATACTTATTTTAGCATGACTTAGTATTTTTAGATTATGGTCATTTTCTTTTATGGCTTGTTAATTAGCAATATTTATTTTAACCGATTATATTAGCTTTTATTGAATATTTTAATACAATGTCATCACTTTTCTCACATTTTGTGTTATTTTCTTAAGAAACACCTTAATTATATAATTATATCTTACTACGACTAAAGAAATATTTGAAATAAAAGTTATATGTTTTGTATCAAGACTATTCCGAAAAAAACCCGAGAAAACCAAACAACCCGAAAAACCCGAGAAAACCAAACAACCCGAGATTGAAAAACCCAAATTTTATTGGTTTGGTTTGGTGTATAAATTTTAAAACCCGACGCAATTGGTTTGGTACGCGTTTAAAAATCCGAACCAACCCTATCCGTGTACACCCCTGCGAGGAATATAATACTTCCTCTGTCTCAACCCATGTGATTCAAACTTGTATAAATCACATGTTTAAAAAAATATTTTAAATTTTTTGTCCAATCAAATAATATGACACAAAATGGGACGACAAATAGTAGCAACTAACAAAACATAGAGTTAATTAACCATCAATGATTGTGGTGAGATGCATATCCTTCACCCTTAATCACATGTTTTGGGTTTGGGCCTTTAACATGAAGCATTAATCCTCATAAGGAGTGCTCTCTTCTTTAATGACCTTTACACGACTCAAGTTTGAATTAATTGGAGCCTCAATACGAATACCGAACATAGCAATAATAAAACAACAACAACAATTCAGTCTCAAACAAAGTGATATCGACTATATAAATTTTCATTATCAAAATAGTTGGGTGATCAAACTCGTCTAAACACACCATTATCAAAAGAAAAACAAAGATAACATGGGACCTAGCTAGAGAGGTTGAGTACACTTTCTTATGCGCATGCCTTAGTGATATACTACTCAAAAAATGCAAAGGTGAAAAGTACTTAGATAAGTAGTAAAGCACAATTTGGCACACCACCTTGGACCTTACTACTCCTTGTTTAAATTCTTTTGCTGTCACCTTGTTCCTAAACCGTGTACTAAAGCCGCCACACCACACAAATTTGATAACTCCCAAATTCCAACATTAAGCCAAAGAATAATTACTTCTCTTTCCATTTCGATTTATGTGACATAAAATTTGACTTGTCACAAAACTTTAAAAAATACTCTTACCGTTTTCAATTTATGCGTGATATAACACTATTGCACCTTAGCTTTTTTAAGTTAAAAGAAAAGATTTTTTTTTAAACTTGTGATCTAAAACAAGTCATAGATATTTGTATGACTGTAAATCACTTCATTTAAGGGTAAAAGGGAAAGTTTTAAGTTCAATTATTTTAAATATAGAAATATTTCATTCTTTTTTTAACAAACTAAAAAGGAAAGCGCATCACATAAATTGGGACAGAGGAAGTATATATTTCTTAAAAAATTTGTGATCTTAAATATGTTACTTCTCCATTCCATTTTATGTGATACTATTTGGAGTACGAGGGTCAATGACTAACTTTCGGTGTGAATTTAAACATACATTTTTAATTATCTTTCGCATAAAATTTACATATTTAGAAATTACATGAAAGTATTATAAGTCATAAGTCACAATAGTTAACAATTTAAAATATATTTTAAAAAGTATTTGAAAAAGATATGGTCAAAGAAAATTTATTTGACTCTACAAATTCCATAAAGTGAAACTAAGAGTATATAACATTTGTGTAACTATAAAATTTTGTATCTTGTGGACTTAAACATGCTACAATATTTGTGTGAGTATATAAACTTCCCATTATTATCATAAAGAAAAATATATCATTCTTTTTAAACAGTGTCACATGGAATTTTATACTAATATTTACTTTTTAAGAAGAAAGTTCTGATTTTGCTTATAGAGACGTTTAGTGGAAGAGTGGACAGTGCTTTATTTGGTACCGTTGTTATTCTTTCTTCTTCTTTTTCCGTTACAGAAAAAAACAGTTTTAAAGATCTCACCAAATATGCTTCCTCTTTTCTAAAGTTTACTACCAACAGACTGTATATCATGTACATGTTCAGTATAATTTGACCGACTTTTAAATTAATGTATGTTTTTTCAGAAAGAGTTCATCAATGTCCAATGTTTTTCTCTTTTTAACTAAAACGAATATAATATAACGTCATGTAGTTTCTCCAAGGAGTTTTTATATTGCATTATAAAAGTTTATTTAAGTTATGGGTGAGATTGCTTCATTTTCGCTCTGAGAAAACAAAAGTTGGTTTTTGTTGTAGATGTAATTTTGGCCGGTTGTCCTTTTTTGGATAGTTATTTTGTCAATGATCATTTTTTTTCCTTGCAATTTGTGGACTTTTTCAATCACGGTCTAAAGATGCCTTTTGAGCAAAGACAACGGTCTAAAATTTTTATATAAGTTATTATAAACGTCAGACGATAGTCTAATGTTTTGTCTGTAAGGTTGAGAAATGTATGCGCAAACATTATATACAAGTTTAAAATTGTTCAAAAGAATAATTTTTCATGAGCTGTAGTTGCTCATCTTTAAAAAAATAGGGATAAGATCAAAATGATAGCCTAAAAAAGAAATATTTGCGTAAATCAGCCTGGTATATGTGCTAGCTAACTTGTTGGACTGGGCTCGACCCAGCAGAAAAGCCCAGCAAAGTTATTTCCTGTCTTGGCCCAAATTCACTTTTGTCCGAGTCCATTTTTTCGGGGGTAATTTGCAGGATTGGCCTTCGCTGGGGGTGGTCTTTAATTTTGTCCCTCAAAATGGTGGTCTTTAACTTTTGTCCTTCAGAGAGAATTTCAACAAAGGCAAAATTTGTACATGGACAGAATTTGCAAATTTCTGCCTTAAGGTAGAATTCTGTCCATGCAAATTTTGCCTTAAGGCCCAAATTCTGCGTGCCCTGCGATTTTTTTTTTACTGAACTGGGGTTCGAACCCACAACGTTGGGGTGTTAGGCGAAGGGCAAAACTTAAAGACCACCAATTTGAAGGACAAAAATTAAAGACCAGCCCAAATGAAGGACAAACCGAGCAAAAAAAAGTTTTTTGGGAGGTATTGTGAGGAAGAGAAAAGAAAGTAAAAGGAGAGAAAATGGGGAAACCATATGTGCCTTTGCTTGTATATTTATATAGCATAATTCTAATTCAACATGCCCTAACTTCTCTTATTTTCATGCATTACATACAACAATTGTCAATGACGACGACGACAACAAAAACATACTAAGATAATCCCACTGGAGTGGAGTTTAATGAGAGGGTGAGGTCGTACGTAAACCTTACCCTAACCTTGTGGAGGTAGAGAGATTGTTTCCGATAGACCCTCGGCTCACAATTGTCAATGACGAATTCAGAATTTTTAAGTTACAGGTGCTCAACTATCTTTAATCTAAGAGTTGTGTGCGACTTTCGGAAATTAGATGGTCAATCTTGATATTTGCATTTTATTACTAGTAACCTAGCAAGATCCACATTCTTCATAAGGGTGGGTCACGTTTTCTTGAAGTGTATCATTTGAGGAGTTATTACTCCTTATGTTGCAAACAATAAGTTTGATTTTTGTTGTGCATAGACCGATATATTTAAGTTTAATGTTTTGTGTTGCCCCCTTGAGATTGATATCATTGTTGAATAGGTTGAAACTTAGAATATGATACTGTGAATATGGAAATGATTGATCAGCTGAGAATGTATGAAGAGTTCCATATATAGTGATAGTTAAACCGGCCTCTTTATAACAACATCGTTTTTTCAGATACTTTTTGGCTGCTATAACGAAATGTTGTTATAAAGAAGACCATTATAGCAAAAAAATAATGAAGTAATATAACATACATGAAAATCGATTCCAAAAAAAACTTGATTGTTATAGTGAAATGTTATTATAGCAAATGACTGTTATAGAAAGGTCAAATTGTACTTCCATCTAATCTTATTTCCTCATATACTTGCAAAAAACAATTATTTCCCTTACAATCAAAAAGTTAGCGGGAATTAGAATTTCGAAAGAGGAGTTCCAACTTAAAGCTGTGTTGTTGGAACTCATGGGTGAAGAACATGTCATTTTTTTCTCCCGTAATTTCTACCGTTAAAGTGATTTTACCTCGGCTCGAACTTTGTATAAGTAGTAGAATCTCAAATTTAAACTTATATTAAGTTTAGATTCTAAGGGGTCATTTGGTACGCGGATTAAATTATCGCGAAATTATAATCCTGGGACTATTTTATCCCATCTGGGAGGTGGGATAAAATAATCTCAAGTTTGATGGGATAAGGTGGGATATCTCAAAATTAAATTTGGGTTTCATTTATACTCCGTTTGGTAGAAGGTATAAATTTATCTACCAAATAAAGTATAGAATTAATCTCACCTTATCCCGCTTACCGAACGACCCTTAAATCCGCTTTTGAACCTCGTAAATTTAATTTAAGATCGTAAACTAAAAAGAAGAGACTAATTTGAGTCCTTGTGTACTTTTATAGGTAATAACGTGAAATTTAAAAGCTGCGACTGTAAGCAAAGTATCTTTGGGAGTGTACTAAAATTTCTTTTGGTAGCGTAGTTGTCAATTAATGACATTTTAACTAACAACATTCTTGATAATTGAAAACTTTTTTGTCCCTTCTCATGAGCATTAATCTACTTGTCCCTATGCTTCGAAGAATGTTGACTTTTATAATATCCGCATAAAAATGTTGTAGGACTTCATAATGTCAAGGCAAATCTCATGTGTTGTCCTATAAATTGAAGTAACTTCAAATCTTAAACTAGAGCTTAGCTCGAGGTCACCTATAAAGTTTAGGCTATATAAATAACTTTTTCAAAGAGCGTGCAAATTCACGAGGCCTATTTATATCTCCCATGTATGTAATAAAAATATGTAAATATTTACTCTTGCCATAAACTTCACAAGGTCTTATCTAATCGACCTGTAAAAAGGACAATAAAATGGAAGGAAAAATTCTGAAGGTATTCCAAGTTTTACGTACTAGAACTCTATTTTTGTTGCATTGATCTCATTAAGAACTATTTTTTGTCATTTTGTATTACCTTCAACTAAAATTTGTACATAAGAGGCATATGGTGCAAATTTGAATGTGAAAGTCGCTGGCACGCCAACATCCTGCTTATGATAATGCCCAAGTGATGGCCCGGGTCGGAGTTATAATCGAACTTGACGTCTGCTTCACCAATTGGTTAAGAAATAAAGTTGCATCTTGCTATAACTTATAACATAATGATAAATACTTGATCCTAACAAATAATATCATGATGCGATTCCTCTGAACAACATGTTGCGTATGGCAGATGCTAAGAGGGGAATTGTTGGGTAGCACCAACAAAAATCCGATGATTGCTTTGTTGGATAAAATGTTAGTGCAAAACTATACGATGTATATCGACATTTTTCATTTTCTATCACTTAAAAGATTATTTAACCTGCAAACATGTTAACGGACGTAAACTTACAAAATAGAGCTTAATTTCTATTTATTGACAAAATTATATTGTATGCATCTAAATAATAACCTGGTAAAAATGATAAATAATGGAGTATATTTTATAGATAAAACTTCACTAAAATAGTGTAGAATAATCTTTACATTATCAGTACACATAAATTAAATCCTTAGTACGAGGGATAAGAGATAAATAACTCCGAAATTATATTTGAGATGAGTTTATCCCACGTTTAGTTGGGATAAAATCGCGATATAACTAATCCCGGCATTGTAATGTTATTTTATTCACGTAGAAGGGTGGATAACTAATCCTAGGGGTCAGGATAAGTAATACTGAGATAACTTGTTTCCCAACCAAGCGATCCCTAAAAGTATATCACTAAATTGCGGAAATCCGATAGAGGCATTTCTATTATATATAAGTGTGAAGATGGGACGAACACAACTACATATATTGTGCATATCACTAAATTGCTAGAAATTTGATAGAGGCATTTAAGAAATACTACTGTTTGCCACCAAAAATGAAGTTATTTCTCATTTCTTTATACACTTTATTTTATTCTTACAAAAATTTATCCCGACAAGATTCATTCGAATTTTCGACCGTTGGGGCCCGTTGTTAGGACAGTGATAACCGTTGATGTTAAAATAAAAATAGACTTTATTGGTTCCTGTTAATTTAAAAAAACTTGTGATTATAAAAAAATATTTGAATTGTCTACTTTCTAAATATCATCATCACCTTCAATTTTAACCAATCAACAAAAACCTTTGATATTGTGTGGCTTTTCTTCATTTTAAAATTGCAATTGTGTGGATTTATTATTACGTCCCATTTTTTTAAATTTAAACTTCCTTTTTATATATTATTTTATTTTTTCATTTAGGCAATTTCTGTCTGAACAAAATCCACCCCCACCCCCCACCCCACCCTTTTTTAAAAAACCTTTCATCATCATCAGTCATCACCTTCAAAACCTCAACAAAAACCAAATGCAAATCCTTGTCTGAACAAAATCCACCCCCCACCCACGCCCATAACCCCCTACCCCAATGGGTTGTGTATCATCCAAACTCTTCAAAAATGAATTCAAACAAGAAAATAATTACACTAACCATGTTGTTTCTTTAACTTCAAGCACTTATGGTGCATTGAATCTTGAAAAAGATTGCAATTTTACGCGAAACTCGCTTCCTTTGATCAAAGAATGTGTTAAGGAAATCAAGAAATCGCCGCCCCGTGAAGAATCTCATGAAGTTATTAATACTTGGGAGCTAATGGAAGGTCTTGATGAAGAAGTAGTTGTTCAAAATTCCAAGATTAGCCCGAAATCTCGGGTTTTTCTTCGTGGATTTGGCGATATTGATGCTCGTAGCCCGTTGAAATTCTTGAATCAAATGAGCTCACCGCGAAAATTTAAGAAATTTGGAGGTAAAGAGAACAATAAAGGAGGGGCTAATGGGGCTAATGGAGTTAATGGGGTTGATTTTACCCCTAAAAATGTATTGAAAATGTCACCGAGATTGAATTTTTCGAAGAAGGGAAGCCCGAATGAGGTGAAATGTGCTAGCTTGAGCCCGAACGGGCTGAAATCTGTTGTGGTTTCAACGAGGAGGAGGAGTTTAAGCCCGTTATTCGATCCACAGCTCGTGGAAGCTTTCGAGAAAGAGCTGTCAGAAGAAGAAGAACAAATCAAGAAAATGGTGTTTTCTACGCCAATTTCGCGAAAAGCTAGGAATTCTCAAGAAGCAGAGACAATGCTCGAATTATTCGAGAAAAAATGCCCTCCAGGTGGTGAAAATTCAGTTGTAATTTACACAACTACATTGAGGGGTATTAGAAAAACATTTGAGGATTGCAACACTGCTAGAGTGATACTCGAATCGAGTAATATTCAAGTGTTTGAGCGCGATATATCGATGCATTCGGGGTTTAAGGAAGAACTAAGAGGACTAATGGGGAAAAAAGAGGTGAAAGTTCCATTAGTATTTGTTAAAGGGAGGTTGATTGGTGGAGCTGATGAAATGTTGAAGTTGGAGGAGGAGGGCAAATTGGGAATTTTACTAGACGGGATACCGAGGGCGGGGTCCACGTGTGATGGCTGTGCCGGGGTCCGGTTCGTGATGTGTATGGACTGCAATGGGAGTAGAAAAATGCTGGCTAAGGATGGAAAGAGTACTGTTAAGTGTGGAGAGTGCAATGAGAATGGTTTGATCCAATGTCCAATTTGTTGTTAGTTAACTATGTAAGTTAACCAATTTATGTTTGTCTTTATTTTGCTCATTTTGTGTGGTTGAACTAACTGAAATTCTTTCAAGATTTGTACTAGTATGTCAGTATCATGTTGTTGAATTGTTGGAGAGAAAAAAAAATCAGAGAGGTATTTAACTAGGTTGTTGCATACCATTGTCTATTTGATTTGCAAGTTTGTAATGTGTTATTATTTGCTGCTAAATATGTTTAAGGAATAGTTATGTTACTCGGACTCGTTTATGGGTATGTATACAGTACAGCTGCATGGAAGTTTGCTAAATTATAGTGTATTTTGAACAATTTGCACAAAGTAGTGTTCGTAGAAAGGAGAGACGGTTGACATCTGAACCGCCTTCAGGCTTTACCTGTTACCACACATCCGGTTAAGGCGTCCCACCTTCAGTGAATCTTACCCCAATTTTCCTTCTAAAAAGAATAACTTGCACGAAGTAGTGTTCGTAGAAAGGAGAGATGGTTGACATCTGAGCCGTCTTCAGGCTTTACCTGTTACCACACATCCGGTTAAGGCTTCCACCTTCAGTGAATCTTACCCCAATTTTCCATCATAAAATGAATAATTTGCACGAAGCAATCCACATACACTTTCTGAACACAAGTATGTTAAGACGAATGAAGATGCTACTTCAAGTTCAGTCCTGAGTTGTAAGGAAAGATAGTAGTGAACCAGAAGAAATTCCCTTAGTTGCATAAGGGGGACATTGAACACAGTCCAGCAATAGTATGTAATACTCTTATCAAAATGAGTTTGATTGCGGGGAATAGTAGGGAAATGTTGTGGAATTGGTCCCTGGTTGTGAATGTAGTCAATGAAACATGACCCCAACGGTCAATTGGTCTTTTTCAATGTGCAGATTTTTGGTGTAGTTTAAGGAATTTAAGATGACAAGCGTGCTGCTGACTTTTTTGCTTTTAGCACACAAAAAAAACTTTGATCGTCTTGGGCTAGATAGTGACAACTCCTTGGCTGCCAGGGCAATGGTTGGGGCAAGTGGTGTGGTGGCTGGGTTTAGTAACTTTCAACTAGTGACACACACAAAAAAAGTTTAGACAACACCATCCCCACCCCCCACAGTTCAACTCCCCCGCCCCGGCTTACCCAACTTCCAAGGCAAGTTTGAAAACAACATACTATTCAACATCAATAGTTGTGGATTCGATCCAATATTTATATATGCAACCTAAGCAGTTTATACTCCTTCACTGAAGAGCAGTTCTCGCGAGAAGCAAGGGAAATGATATGGTGAAAGGTGGGAGGTCATACTGAATTGACCTTTTCATAAAGTGATATTATGATCGATACAATTTAGAAACGTCTCATTCTTTATTCTCTTCTATTTAGCATTTATCTATATAGGAAACTATTAAATGGTTGCTCAAGAACGAAATAATGAGCATGACTGTCTTATTTTGTGGATGTCCATCAATAAAAGTATAAAGTATTTATTTTTATTTCATCTTATGTGGCACTGTTTCTTTATTAGTCAATTATAAAAATAAATACCTTTCTATGTTTAAAAACAGTTTAAACTATAACCTTCCCGTTTATCTTTAATAGAAATTATCTCATTGCTGAGAATAGCGTAACATGTAAGAACTCATGAATATACTAAAAAAAAAAGGGCTAAGAACCAATGATTAGGATTATGTAACTTTTTTATATATTCAGCCTAATATAAATTGTCCCAAAGATCTCTCAAGTTCAATACTGGGTCCGTTTGCATGGTATAAGTTCTTGATATTCCTAAACTAATTTTTTACCCCGTTTGGTTATACAATATAAATTTATCCCGTGATAATTTTATATCTGTGACCAAACAGAGTATAGCTTTTCCAAAACTAATCCTCGGGATATCCTACCTTATCCCATCATACTGATTATTTTATCCCATCTTTTCGTATTTAGAGCAATTACCCCAGTGACTATAATCCCGTGATTATAATATCTATGTGATAATTAACAAGGTATCAAAATGACCTTCACATGTAGGTCCTTATCCTTTAATCCAAAACTAACATAGTACTAGATAGTGACCCATTGGGATCATGTATTGAATGATGAAATCCTTCCTTAATGGGCTTCACTGAGCAAGAAATAGTCAAATAGATCCCTTTACATTGATGTAATATGGGCCACATTACCCAAGTTCAGCCCATTGATGCATCTTAGTGGCCTAGTTCTTACTGTGGGCCGGTTGTCTCAAGTTCTTGGTCTCACTATTTTCAGTAGTTACGACAAGCTAGTCATGTCTAGTTCTCTTTTTCTTTCTTTTTATTTTTCCCTTTTACTAAAGTGGAGAAGGTTTCACTAACAACATGCCAAGTAACACTTACCAGGATTTGTAGTTGAGTGGTAAGTATTCCTTCATCATAACCAGAAGTTGCGCATTGGAGCGTGTTGGGTACGGAGTCGCCTTTGTTGAGTAGCATTTTATACCCCAATGTGGGACTTCCCAACGTGAATTTAAATTTAATCGAACTCCAATGCCGGTACCGACATCGGGTGAAAAAAAACACTTACAAGTATCAGTTTTACAAGATTGTATTTCTCCTTTTTTTTTTTCGAAGAGTCAATGTTCTAATAAGGTATGCCGACATTTTTGTTCTTGAATGCAGGTCTCACACATGATATGAGGTTAGCTTACGACAAGTGTCTCAAAGGTTATGAAAATATCCTGCAAATGTAAATTCAATTATTGTCTGAACTGCTTCCAACTTCTTCATCCAATTTGTAGACATATTGGATAGAGTGAAAATTTCTTTTAACGGGAATAACTATATTCAAGCAAGCATTAGTTTGCCAAATCGACATACAAGAAGATTGTATTATGGGTTCGAATCTCATCTCCTTGGGTATGGTAATAAAACGGTAATTATGTAAGAGAGAACCTTTTTTTAAAATAGGTGGTGTTTTGACCAAGTTGTGCGCATCTCAATTTTTCGATTGGATACTTTAGTAGATTCAACTAATTCGCTTGATCTACAAAAGTTTAGACAAAGGAAAAGATAAAATGAATTGATCTTTGTACTCCAAACTTGATCAAAAAAGAAACTGAAAGCTTATATGCTCGAGAGACACGTTTTTTAACTCATTCAACAGGCTAAACAATGGACATAAAAACAGCTGGTTTTGAATTCAATACAACTCATGTATAAAAATAGGATATTTAGAAGAACCGTTATCTATGTTTGTTTAAACAAGGAGCACCTAACTACGCTGGTTTTTTAATGTATACAGGTTAAGTATATATCAAGGGTGTACATGGACTGGGTTGGTTCGGATTTTTAAATACCAAATCAAATCAATTGTGTCGGGTTTTTATATTTATAAACCAAACCAAACCAATAAAATTCGGGTTTTCTCGGGTTATTCGATTTTTTCGAGTTTTTCGGGTTTTTTCCAAAAAAGTCTTTAGAAACATATGACTTTTACTTCAAATATTTCTTTAGTCCTAGTAAGATACAACTATATAACTAAGGTGCTTCTTAAGAAAATAACACAAAATGTGAAATGGGTGATGACATCGTATTAAAATATTCAACAAAAAAGATAATAAAATCGGTTAAAATAAGTATTGCTAATTAATAAGGCATAAAGAAAATGACTTTAATCTAAATAGTAAGTTATGCTAAAATAAGTACCGCTAATAAGTATTAATTACATGACAAAGAAAAAAATTAAGCTATGTATTTTTATGCTCTAAACCAATTATGCAAAACATAACTAAAGAATAGATATCCAACATTACTGTTATTCCTAGTGTTAGAATTGAATTTCTTTTGTTAGTATTAGTGTTGAGTTGGTTTTGATTTGGATTTTATTTGAGTTACTATAACATCCATGGGATATAAAACTTATTGGCATTCAAAATTCTAAGTTCAAGCTTAAAATAATATAATAAAAGACAAAAAACTATGAAAAAATTTAAGAAATATTTACAAATTACATTACAAATAAATATTTTTTATGTATAAAATATTTTAAAAATCGAATACACGTAATGTCGGGTCGGTTTGGTTCGGTTTGACTTTTTTTTAGCTAAAACCATACTAAACCAATTATGGTTGGGTTTTTTTTTTAACACCAAACCAAGTCAAACTAAACCACTAGTCGGATTTTTTTTTCTCGGTTTGACTCGATTTATCTGTTTGGTGCGATTTGTCGGTTTGCTTTGTACTCATATATTAGAAGAGAGTCTATCGAAAATAGCCTCGTTCTTTTTAAAACAAAGAAAGTATCCTTAAATAAAAATTTCAGCTTGAACATGTACCTAATGTAGCAAAAGGGTAAGTGTACCAAACGGTGATAGAAATACTACCACTTGTTAGGTTTAACTAAATAGATTAGGAGTGATTTTATAAATCAATAGCACGAATTTAATTTTAAAAATCCACTTAAGTAGAATTTATTTAGAGTAAAATGAGTCCTACTGTAATTTTAAACTCAAACCATTTAATATTACAATTTTAAAATTTTATCCAAGAAACGTAGCAAACATTAGATAGCATTAATAATCCTTTTTGGGCAAACTTGTATGGAGACAAATCCAACAAATTAGTTTCCAGTTTGAGATTTTCCTAAAAAAGATGGCCATTAATTAAGTTTTAAGAGCTAACTAATTTTTATTAATTTAACTAAAAATTGGTACTACTATTATTTCTAAACTCAGACAATTTAATACTACAATTTCAAATCAACAATGTACCAAACATTAGATAGCAGTAAATATTCCATTTTCGAAAAAAATTGAAGTACACAAAATCCAATTCCAAAAAATTTCCAACAGTGTACCAAACACTTATTAGGTTTAATTAAACAGATTAGCAGTGATTATAAAATCAATGACTAGTTTTAATTTTAGATCCAAGTAAGTACAATGAATTTACGGTAAAATGATCACTACTATCTTTCTAAAAAGAAATTACAATATTTAATTTTAAACCTATAATGTACAAAACATTAGATAGCTGTAATAATCCATTTTTAGAAAACTTGTACGTACACAAAATCCATTTTGGATTCCATTTGAAAATTTCCTGAAAAGGTGTCCATGTTCTCTGAATCTACAGAGTCTGAATCTACATGGCCAATAATCAGAACACAACACAATAAATTCTGACAAGCACTAATCTATTATCCTATGTGACAATTCCTAATTAGCTGGGTGCCAAATCATGTCTAGACACTATTTTATAAAATTAAATAATTTGAACTGAATCAACGACAGATTCATGATTTAAAATTTATGTTTTCCTGCAACGACTTTAAGTTAATATATAATTACTTGATTTACAGTCAAATATTTCTAGACTTTTAGGGAATTTCTAAACATACATAACGAGTCTTGAAAAAAGTTATTGTATTCGCGTGAGTTAATTATCATTTTTACGATATCATCAATTAAATGCTTATGAATTCAAGTTATTATACACGTCTCTTGTAATTATCTATTTTTGCACCATTACGTTATTTTTCGTTGTAGCAGCTATTCTAAAGAAACTTATCAGAAACGTATCATTTAAGTGACATGATAGTATAAATAATAAGTATACTGACATATATTCTTTGGTCGGTCTATAACTTCTGGATGTCGAAAACATCATCGGATTGATCTCGTAGTTCATACAAAGTGGAGATTATATAAATGTTTTGTACATGGTTCAGGCATTGAACTTAAACTATTAACAACAGACATATAACTATAACTGGGGTCTGGGGAGGGTAGCGTGTACGCAGACTTACCCCTGTCTTAGGAGGTAGAGAAGTAGTCTTCGATAGATGTTCAGCTCAAGTAAAAATATTTCAAAGCAGTTCTAGATTTGAAGTTTATGTTTTCCTGCAACGACTTTAAGTTAATATATAATAACTTGATTCACATTCAAATATTTTAGACTTTTAGAGAATTTCTAAACATATATAACGAATTTAGACAAAAGTTATTGTATTCACGTGAGTTTTTACATGTAACTCTAGGTTAATTATCATTTTTACGACATCATCAAGTAAATGCTTATGAATTCAAGTTATTATACACGTCTCTTGTAATAATCTTTTTTTGCATCATTACGTTACTTTTACATTATAACAACTAATTTGTCTTATTTTCAAGAGTATAAAGCTCACTAAATAAGCTTATCAGAAAAGTATCATTTAAGTGACATGATTGTATAAAAAATTTATTACACTGACGTATATTCTTTGGTCGGTTTGTAACCTTTGGATGTCGAAAACGTCCTCATCTCGCAATTCATACGAAGTGGAGATTATATAAATGTTTTGTACATGTTCGTGCATTGAACTTAAGCTATTAACAACAACAACGACAGCAACATACCTATAACTGAGGTATGGAGAGGGTAGTGTATACGCGGACCTTACCCCTATCTTGGGACTTAGAGAAGTTATTTTCAATAGACCTTTGCTCAAGTAAAACATTTCAAAGCAGTTATAGATTTGAAGTTTATTTTTCCTGCAACGACTTTAAGTTAATATGTAATAACTTGATTTACAGTCAAATATTTCTAGACTTTTAGGGAATTTCCAAACATATATAACAAGTCTAGACAAAAGTTATTGCATTCACGTGAGTTTTAACATGCAACTATAGCTTAATTATCATATTTACGATATCATCAATTAAATACTTATGAATTCAAGTTATACACGTCTCTTGTAATAATCTTTTTTGCACCACTACGTTATTTTTACATTGTAGCAGCTAATATGTCTTATTTTCAAGAGTATAAAGCTCACATTCTAAAGAAGTTATACACATCTCTTGAGATAATCTTTTTTGCACCACTACGTTATTTTTACATTGTAGCAGCTAATTTGTCTTATTTTCAAGAGTATAAAGCTCACATTCTAAAGAAGCTTATCAGAAAGTTATCATTTAAGTGACATGATGATATAAATAATAAGTACACTGACGTATATTCTTTGGTCGGTCCGTAACCTCTGGATGTCGAAAACGTCCTCGGATTGATCTCGTAGTTCATACGAAGTGGAGATTATATAAATGTTTTGTACATGGTTCGTGCATTGAACTTAAACTATTAACAATAGACACATACCTACAACTGGGGTCTGGGGAGGGTTGTGAGTACGTATCTTACTCCTATCTTACGAGGTAGAGAGACCGTTTCTGCTAGACCCTCGCCTCAAGTAAAAACATTTCACAGTACTTTGGAAAAGAAGACAGTGGGAGTTAAGAAGCCATGATAAATACTAAACAAAGCATGACAACACATTCTTAAAATGAGACAGTAATGCACAACAAAATAATACGATAATCAAAGTGCGGAAAACATTAAATATGACAAAACTTAAGCCATTAAATAAAAAATAAAAATAAAAAAGACACTCATTAAAACAACACGTGTGGTGGTAACTCTCACGTACTTGATCAGCTTGACAACAGTCTTTACCAGTTGCCAGTTGCCATATACTTCCACCATTTCTCTAACTTTATTATAGTACCCTTTTTGCATAAAAACCAATCCTTTTTTGTATATTTACTCTCTTTTCTGTGTACTGCTTTTAACTCACATAGAAAAATCCGATAAAACTGAGTTCTTGCAGCCATGGCTGGAAGAAAAAGAAGAAAAATGAAGTTGTAAGTCTTCAAAGTTTTCAGCTTTATCAAGTTTTATGTGTGTTTTCTTGTTTCTTTAACCAGTTTTTTGTGTTTCTTGAGGTAAATTTGATTGAAATGACTTGAATTTTAATGAATTCTTTATGGGGTTTTGATTTAACTTATCATTCTTGTTTTTTGTTGTGTGGATCCAGTTTAATTTCCTAGTTAGAGTTGAAAGGTGTTGTCTTTTTCAAGTGATTGAGTTTAAAGAATTCCCACAAAAAAAAAAAAAAAAAACCATAGAGTTGAATTGAAAAAGCAGATTTGATTGTATACAAAGTGCTTATTTATGTGGTGTTTTCTTGGTTTTTTTTTTTGTTTGTGTGTTTGAGGTGAATTTTGGTACTTTTGGTGGATACCCTAATTAGGGTTTATCAATTCATAACTTGATCTGTTTACCTGAGCATTTAGGGATGTGTGTTTGTTAACCATTTTATACTTGAATTCAATCTGTTGTTCTGAACATGTTCCAAATTCATGTTGCTATGCATAACATTATGTTCTATGTCTGTTTTAATCAAGAAATGGGCATGTGTTGTTGATGGTAGGTACGGGTTCGGCAGAACCCAAACTGTGTTAAATATTCATTTACATGTACAAATAATTTATCCAGAACCCAGTAAACAAAAAAGGATTATGGTTCAAAACCCATAAACTAAAAATGATGACTTGTATTGCGGAACAATGTAGCTATTGGGTACTTGTGTAATGATTTTTTGCTCTTTGAGTTATTTGTACTTGGAGAAAAACAGTTTATAACGGTTGTGTCTTCCTAGTGCCAAGTTAACTGTATATAGGAGAGTCAAGTTTTTCGGTGTTGTTCTGATGGTTAATGAGCTTAATGTAAGTCCAGTTGGTTGGATGATTTAGGATATGTCGGCTTTGATTTTGTCCTTTGCATGTGAAAAGTTACTACAAAAGCAGTATTTTTTGGATTCAATGCGGAAAGCCACCAGTAACGAGATCGCCTTTGATGTTGTCCTTTGCGTGGGAAAAAAAAGAAGGCAGAATGTTTTGGATTTAATGCTGAAACATAAAAAGGCGACAAATGACATAGCATTAGTCAGATAATTACCGGTGACTTTCAGCATTAAAATCCAAAACATTCTGCTTTTTAGAGTAAATTCTCACGTGAAAAGGAAAACATCAAAAGACGACAAACGGCATATCATTACTCAGATAATTAATTAAAATCCAAAACATTCTGCCTTTTAGAGTAAATTCTCTCACAAAAAGGAAAACATCAAAAGACGACAAACGAAATATCCTTAATAAGATATACCTGATTAATGATATGTCGTTTGTCTGACTAATGCTATATCATTTGTCGTCTTTTGATGTTTTCCTTTTCGTGTGAGACTTTACTCGAAAAAGCGGACTGTTTTGGATTTTAACGCTGAAAGTCACCAGTAATTATCTGATTAACGATATGTCGTTTGTTGTCTTTTGATGTTTTCCTTTTCATGTGAGAATTTACTCTAACAAGCAGAATGTTTTGGATTTTAATGCTGAAAGTCACCGGTAATTATCTGATTAATGCTATGTCATTTGTCGGACTTTTTATGTTTCAGCATTAAAATCCAAAACATTCTGCCTTTTTTTTCGCACGCAAAGGACAACATCAAAGGCGATCTCATTACTGGTGTCTTTCAGCATTGAATCCAAAAATACTGCTTTTATAGTAACTTTTCACACGCAAAGGACGAAATCAAAGCTGACATATCGTAAATTATCCAACCAACTGGACTTATTAAGCTCATTAATGACTTTCCGTACACACAGTTAAATAAGATTATAAACTCCGAGTACAAATAACTGCATTACACAAGTAACCAATAGCTACATTGTTCTGCAATACAAGTCATCATCAGAGGCAGGATTTTTAGTTTATGGGTTTTGAACCATAATTCTTTTTGGCTTACTTGGTTCTGGATAAGTTATTTGTAAATGAAGACGAAAAATGACATATTATTAATTAGATAATTACCGGTGACTTTCGGCATTCTAATCCAGAACATGCTGCTGTTTAGAGTAAAGTCTTTCACGAAAAGGAAAACGTCAAAAGACATAGCATTAGTCAGTCAAACGACATATCATTAATCAGGTAATTATCTGGAAAACGTCAAAAGACATAGCATTAGTCAGACAAACGACATATCAGGTAATTATCTGATTAAGGATATTTCGTTTGTCGTCTTTTGATGTTTTCGTGTGAGAATTTACTCTAAAAAGCAAAATGTTTTGGATTTTAATGCTGAAAGTCACCGGTAATTATCTGATTAATCATATGTTATTTGTCATCTTTTGATGTTTTCCTTTTCGTGTGAGAATCTACTCTAAAAAGCAGAATTTTTTGGATTTTAATGCTGAAAGTCACCGGTAATTATCTGATTAATGATGTCATTTGTCGTCTTTTGATGTTTTCCTTTTCGTGTGAGAATTTCTTTTGATGTTTTCCTTTTCGTGTGAGAATTTACTCTAAAAAGCAGAATGTTTTGGATTTTATCACCAGTAATTATCTGATTAATGATATGTCATTTGTCGTCTTTTGATTTTTTTCCTTTTCGTGTGAGAATTTAAGCATAATGTTTTGGATTTTAATGCTATCTGATTTAGGATTTGTTGTCCTTTGCGTGAGGAAAAAAAAGGCAGAATGTTTTGGATTTTAATGCTGAAAGTCACTGGTAATTATCTGATTAAGGATACGTCATTTGTCGTCTTTTACGTTTTCCGTTTCGTGTGAGAATTTACTCTAAAAAGCAGAATCTTTGGATTTTAAGACTGAAAATCCAAAACATTCTGCTTTTTAGAGTAAATTCTCACACGAAAAGGAAAACAACAGAAGACGACGAATTACGTATCCTTAATCAGATAATTACCGGTGACTTTCAGCATTAAAATTCATTTGGATTCTAATCTTGTTTCCTTTTTTTCTATTTTGGTCAATTTGGGAGACGGGGAGTTGTGGGGGGGGGGGGGAGTATAGGTCATGTGTACATTATATTTGGTGCATAACCTTAACTTTAAGGGTTTGGTATCAGTATTTACTATTCTATTTCACTATCCATTTTTGAAACTAAAGATAACTTTCATGTCTCTAGGTTAGCTGCAACAGCTCCAAATAATGGCGGTGCTTCGGCCGAGGAGCGTGAAGGAGCTGATGAGCAAAACTCACTGTTTTGTGTACCGATTGAAATTCTAGAACAGATTCTCTCCCGGTTAAACTTGAAGGAAAACATCCGTGCTTCTGCTGTTTGCAAGAAATGGCTTGCTGCCTCGGTTTCTGTACGAGTCGCGAATAAAGCTCCTTGGCTTATGTTCTTCCCGAAATTCGGTGACTTGGTTGAATTCTATGACCCTTCGGTAAGGCAAACTTATTCGGTCGAGTTACCAGAGTTACGTGGCTCAAGGCTTTGTTATTCCAAAGATGGCTGGTTGCTGTTATACAAACCGAGAACTTTACGTGTGTTTTTCTTCAATCCGTATACGAAGAACGTGATCAATTTGCCAAGACTAGAATTAACATACCAGATCGTTGCTTTTTCTGTAGCTCCGACTTCTCCTGACTGTATTGTTTTCACAGTTAAGCATATCAGCCCGACTTTGGTTGCGATTAGCACGTGTCAACCGGGGGCCACCGAATGGACGACTGCCAATTACCAAAACCGTTTGCCATTTGTTAGCAGCATTTGGAATAAGTTAGTTTTCTGCAATGGTTTGTTCTATTGTTTGAGTCTTACTGGTTGGTTGGGAGTTTATGATCCCGAAGAACATAGTTGGCTTGTTCGTGTGGTCCCGCCTCCGAGATGCCCCGAGAACTTTTTCGTGAAGAATTGGTGGAAAGGAAAATTCATGGCGGAGCACAACGGAGATATCTATGTGATATACACCTGCTCGACTGCAAATCCGGTGATATATAAGTTAGACCAAATAAATAAAATTTGGGTGGAGATGCAAACTTTAGGTGGTGTGACGCTTTTTGCGAGTTTTCTTTCGTCTCAAGCAAGGATAGACATTCTTGGGGTGATGCGAAATAGTGTTTATTTTTCTAAAGTTCGTTTTTATGGAAGGCGTTGCATATCGTATTCGCTCGATCATGATAGATACTACCCGCGAAAGCAGTGTTATGATTGGGGAGAACAAGATCCTTTCGAGAGCATTTGGATTGATCCACCGGAGGACCTTTAGATCTTTGCCTGAAAAGATTTGTGACAAAGGTACTATTCTTTTCTGTTAGATTGTTCGCTTTTCTAGTTGTGAGGTTGAATGTAAGAATATCTTTGCTTGACTGAAATCATGAACTGTTTATATTTCTTTGGGAGAATAGCAATTTTGGTCCCTCAATTATTGGTAATTTCTGATTCTAGTCCTTGTGATATATGACTCAACACATTTGACCTTCAATCAATTAAAATGTGTGCTTTTCGTCCCTTTCATAGAGAGTATGTTGTATTTGGATTATTTTTAGAAAATATTACTCTGAATTAAGGAGTAACAATACAAGTGTAAACATAATACATGGGCACTTAAACGATTAATAATTCTAAAATTTGTGAATATTCACAAGCAATGGGATCAAACGTGCACATTTCAAGTAATTGAAGGTTAAATGTGCTTAGACAGATATCATAAGGACTAAACTTAGAATTTACCAATAACAGAGGAACCAAAAGGGCTACTAACCTTATTTGTTTTTAGTTCCCTTATATTCTGTAGTAACTATAACAGCATGCATGGAGAAAGGATGTATCGGATATGTAATCTTTAAGGATGTTCAAGGAAGTTGATGACTTTAAGATTAGTATGATAACTAGGTGTTGTCGGTTTAAAGCCAATTCCTGTTTTACTATCTCTTGTACAGCCTGTTTAATCGAAGTTCTATTTTCACTTGCAAGTCACCTTAGGAAGCGTTTTTTTCTGAGGCTAATGGGTTGATAGTTCTGGCTTAACCATTTCACAAAGTACATAATATAAAATAGTGCTGATAAGTTTGTCATAAGCCTTGGGTTTCTAGTTGAAAAGTCCCAAGACAAAATCAAGTTTAAGATATTTAAGTTGCTATAGCTCTAGTTAATGTATATCCCTATTAAAAGGATCCCAAAACTCCAACTTATTTTGGATCCTCTTTTGTAGAAGGTAACAAGTTCCAGTATATTAATAAATCATCGGCACAAATTTTGTGCTGGAAGCCAAAACTGGGGAGTTAGAACAAAATCCTTGTTCTTCTTTCAAGGAATCTAGCACATCTAAAACTGAATCCAAATCATTATACAATTCATCTTGATTTCTGTGTAGAACTGCATGTATCTTCAAAACATCTCAAATTTCTCTCCTTCCAAAATTGTCCACCAAATAGCTGCCGAGACAATTTTCCATCTGTCTTTATTGGTGGTAATGTTTACCCGTGTTCCAGCCATAGGAAATTTCTTCTCAAACCATTCAACCTCTTTTCCACACTTGCAGGTAGAGGAAATAAAGACATCATGTAAGTTGGAAGAGCATCTAATATAGGATTAATGAGTATTAGTCTACCTCCCAAGGATATGTAATGTGATTTCCATCGTCCAACTTCTTCTCATACTTTCCCAATACTCCAATACAAATGTCTCTGGAATTGCTTCTAGCTCTCAAAGGCATCCCTAGATATGTTGTTGGGATCGCACCTATTTCCCCTCCCAATATGTATGTCAGATGCTGAATGTTTGGCACTACATTAACGGGAAAAATCTGACTTTTCCTCCTGTTGATGTGGAGTCCAGAAATTGCCTCAAACAAGATAAAAATGATTCTTATGTATTTGAATTGACACTCCTGAAACTTCACAGAATATCAAGGTGTCGTCTGCATATTGTAGCTTCCAGCTTTGACTATTTGTCACATTGAAACCCCTAATCCAGCCCATGATTTCTCTTCTTAGCACTCTTACCAAGTGAGCTGCACCATGTTCTTCAAATTCTTCAAACTACACCAAAATTGGCTAAAACAATATGTTCTTATATTGAAGTTACTTACACAAACTTGTATCGAATCCGTCCACATAAACGAGTTCGTATAACACGCAGGGGTGGCCTATCGTTTTGAATACAGGTTCAATTGAATCCAACATCTTTAGCTTATAGTCTTATACCATATATATACACATATATATGTGAAAATCCTGAAAATTGTTCAGAAACCATAACTTTAACTCTGAGACCAAAACTGAGTTCTCCGCTAATGGTACTGGATGGTGAATTAAGATTAGCTACGATTTCTGCTTTTCTTTGACAAAATTAGTTACATCCATTTCATTACATCTCGGATATTAGAGACGTCAACGACAGGTCGATGGATTGCTATAAAATCCATGCTTGAATGAAACAACAACCACCACACCTCAGTCCCAAACAAGTTGGGGTCGGCTACATGAATCCCTACTTCTCCATGCTCGTATGAAATTAAAATTATTTTTTAAATATTCTTATATCGTCTTTTGTCCACTATTTCTTCATATTCGAGACTACTATCCACTAATTCTGAGTAATCGTCGATTTCAGGGCCTCAAATACAAGGTCCGATCTTCAAACAGCTGCAGAGTAGTAAGAAAGTGAAACAGTTGATTCAGATGTACCGCTAAATGTTGTCAAAGTTTGGAGGCATGATAAAGAGCAGGGTTCTAATCATGTTGTCTGTCAATTTTATAGTGCTTTATAAGTTGTCATTTAAGGATTTTCCTTCAGTGGGTAGGAAGTGTTCTTTCTTTGTGTAGATAACTTTTTAGCTAATGTTGTTGTTGAATTTGTAGAAGTTTTATTTCAAGCTGAGGACTAATAAGAACATTTAGTTACTTCTATCTTCAGATTCTTATTATCTCTCTGAGATTGAGTGTTATGTTTTGAAGGGGAGCTTGGAGCAACGATAAAGTTGTCTCCATGTGACCCATAGGTCACAGATTCGAGCCGTGGAAGCAGCCACTAATGCTTGCATTAGGGTAGGTTGTCTACATCACACCCCTTGGGCGTGGTCCTTCCCCGGACCCTGCTAACGTGGGATCTTTGGGCTGCCCTTTGTTTTTTTTTAGATTTGAGTGTTATGTTTTGTTTTATATCCTTCCTAAGCACATGTTATTCTAGCACTGGGTGAAGTATGTTGCTCGAATCCTTCAAAGATGTTGGAACCATACATTTTTGGAGGATCTGAGCAACATTCCTGGTGACTCCTCTGGTGACCTATGTTGCTTAGATCCTCTAAAAATGGCATTGCAACCCTTAGATCCTCCAAAAGCTAACAGAAAATGCTAGATCCTCCAAAAGCTAACAGAAAATGCAAGCTTTTGGAAGATCCGATACATACCATTGACATTTTTGGAGGATCCAAGCAACATAGCTGGTGACATTCGAAATTTATCAGATAGTTGTGCTTGTGCTAGCTTTCGTACAGTGTGTTTAACATCTAACACTCAAGAATTTTCCTCAAAATTCTCTGCAAGTTTCTTGTGTAGGCTTCCATTTCATTCCTATGTGGTTAGAGGGTCATGTCAACAATAATTTGGGGTTTTTTCTTATTTTTTTTATCCCTCTATCATGCTAGTCATTCACTGAAAAATACATGCTGTCTAAGTCTACTGATGAAAGTGTACTGTTGCCTCTAAGTTACTTCGATGCTTGAAAAGAATTGGAATCTTGGAACTTAGTGACAAATACTAACCTAAGGGATTGGGTCGTTTGGTTACAAGGATAAGGGATTATAATTTCGGGAGACCAAATGAAACAACATACCCAGTGTAATTCCACAGGTGGAGTCTGAGGAGGGTAGAATGTACGAATATCTTACCCCTCCCTCGTGGAGGTAGAGGGCCTGTTTCCGAAAGATCCTTGGCTCAAGTAGCACATGTCAAAGCAGATTTAAAAGGAGAAAATAAAAGTAACGATGATATCAAGTAAAAAGGGAAGCAATATAAAGCGTACGGAGAAAAAGAATTATATCATCTTTAGTTGAAAATGATCCCGAGATGGGTTAAACAACAATTATCGTATTATTCTTAAGTGCGGGATAACAAAGATCTTTAAGAAGCCCAAGTTAAAACTGAAAATAAAAGTCTATCTACTCCCTCCGTTCCATAGTAAGTGGTTTTTTAGGCTTTTCATTTTTTTTCAAAATAAGCGGTGCTTTAGAATTTCAAGAAGAAATTGATCTTATTCTTTCAAAATTACTCTTATTTACACAATCAAGAATCATTAAGCTTTTCTTTTTCCAGGTATTTAATTAAGGGTAAATATTAAGAACACTCCTAATTTTCTAGGAGTGAGTACTTTATTATGGGGCGTGTGTAACCTGAAAAAAACACTTATTATGGAACTGAGGGAGTAGTTTAAAACCAAACACGTCTTCTATTATATCTCGTGTACTTTATTCTTAGTCCACTGAACTAAAGCCATCTACCAACAAAACTATATCCATCAAATAATTCAATCATTATTTAATCTCCGTATTATAGTTATTCCACTGTAATCCCACGATAACTTGCTCACAAACCAAATGAGCTTTAAGAGTAAGTCATCGGCCTATGACATTGGTGGTGAAGGACCAAGATTTGCGTTCCAGTAATGACTAGAAAAAAACATTAGGCAGACACATTTACTCATTACATGTGCAGGTGACAATAACAAATACCTATTGAACTAATCGAGATATACGCAAACTGAACCCGAAACACCACAATGATTCTTCTTTTAAAAATAAACTACTATGATCGAGCCTAAATTAACACCACGTTGATCAGTCTACCAAAAATTGAAGGGAAGAGATACTAGCTGATTTGACTTGATATCTATCAAAACATAAATAAACAGTAAATTTTCTCGAGCAAAAAATAAAAATTCACTCCTAGTGACGTGCAAAATTAAGGAGTCCAGTGCAAAAATAAAAAATTTACTTTAACAGGAGAAAGATGCCATGAACAGAGATTGTCAGAGGGAGACTAGAGATGAGAGTCAATTCTTTAAACAGACTACAGATACATCAGTCAAATAACTTAAAAATTCTCAAAGTGAGTAATCTTAAATATTGTGCTTTAAAACATTGCTGGGGCTCATTTACACCTAATATGGGTTGTAACGGGATCGCCCTCGTCCGCCACTGTCACCCCGCCTTCCACCACTTGAACCTCCTCCTCCGCCACTACGTCCACCTCCTCGTGATACTGGAGGTGGGGAATGCATAACTCCTGGTTGTTGCCTGGATGGGGAAAGATAGCTCAGAAAAATACAATGAAAACAAGTTTACAACTATGAAGCATTTGCAAACAAGCACTTCTACTACTCAACCATGTATAGGACCTTTTTTTTAACCTAATTAAACACCCTATTACTGATACCTATGTTGCTCAGACTCTCCACAATGTTGCGGCACACATGTCCGATCCTCTAAAATGCACTACTTGTAGAGGATCCGGCACGTGTTATCGGCATTAGAAGAGACCGAGCAATATAGACTGATACTATAGTATCTAATGCTTCACTTATAGGTTCACCAATGTTATATACGGAATGCGTGTCTTTTCTCTCAGAAGCACCTATTATTAGATAATATGCATTAATGATCCTCTATTTCTTGAATTTCAGCAATGACACACAATAAATGAGGCTCTGTAATTGCATAAATTGATAAGTAGCTTTGGTCCTTGACACTAGTTTTCCTTTATATCATGAAATCATATGAACTTTTCCATTCATTATCACGCTTGGAGAAGCAACGGCTATAGAACGGCTGTACTTACAGGACATATCCGATCCTTCCATCAGGTAAAAGCATCGGCATCATTGCCAAGCCACCAGGTGTAGCTCCTCTTCCGTAGACCATTGGCTGTGAAGTGACAGCAACAAGTGTTAGTAAAGCTGCAGATAAACAAATCTACCTGAACACAAGCTATATACACTTGAGGATGACAATAGAAGGCCCGTGAATTCATCTATTTAGATTTAATCAACACTGAAATCTTGAAGTATATAATATTAACTTCTGCATATGTAATATTTAACCCATCGGAAACAGGTTATCTCCTCAAAGTTTTCACTTTACATATTGGATATAATTAGCAACATTGTTAGATGATTAAAATAGAAGTCACACAACTTGCCACAAAAATGAGTAACAGACCCTAGCTACTGAATGCTTGCTTGCTAGCTACAAATCAATGGAAAACCAATTGTAAGATTATTATTTTTATAATGGGAAAATCCCTGAGGGCTAGTAGCACACAGTTAGGAAACTCAAGGGATAATCGGCCCGTCCCTCTACACTTCTTCACTAGGTTCAAACCCGTGATATGCACCTAACCCACACATCACGTGATGTGCTTTCCACTAGAAAACAAATGCCAAAATTATCCAAACGACGATATCCATCACTGAATACTATGTATCAAGAACCGTAAGTCCACCTTTGAGAATCTACTTATTTGAGGCAAAGTTGATATTAAGGTGTATTGAGAAAAGGGTTACTTGTAATTTCTGAAGTAAGAAACTATCTTACCTTATTTAAAAAAACTGAAGTAAAAAACAAGGATTTGCTACGAAATAATCTTTGTATTCGCTGACACCATCCCGCACATGTAACCAATTATATGGTTCAACATGGATTTGATTTTCTTCTTTTCCGTACCCTTTTTTTACAATAGAGAGGACAAAGGAGGCTCTATGGGGTTGAGTCTAGACTATAGGAGGACACAGGTTAATATTCAACAGGCTACTGAATGGGCCTGAGCCATGTTAATGGCTCGATGGGCTGAATGAAGCCCAAAGCATCTCCATGGGCTGATTTGAGAGAAGCCCAGACTGATAGAGCATGAGAAAAACCGATAGTGCAAACGATCTCACCAAATTTTGGCTCTAATACCATGTGAAATAGTTTAATTGTAAAATCCAAAATCTTAAGGCAATAGGTGGAGGGCCCAGGATATTATAAACCCCTTCTGGAAATCCTTGCACAATCGATGAGGAACGAGTGTAACATTCTCTAACAGAAATTGATCACATCTGACAAAAAGTCAAAAGTAGAACAGATAGAGATGATTTTGTCATGTACTGAGCTAACCACCATAAGCAACATACATGGTTCAACAATATGATAATTAAAGGTGATAAAAAGAAACAAAGTAGAAAAATCACGTGGAGCAAAGTTGTCTAAAAACACCTTTTTTGAAGGTTAAGATTAAGTAGTAGCCTCAAAATCCCTACTGTTACCTTTAAAAAAAAAAAAAAGGAGCCTAAAAATTCCTATAAACCCGAGACCAATGTAAACTTAGTTAAGAACACTACACGAGAAAAAAAACACTACAAATGCAAATGATACACATAGGAGTTATTAACTCATCGGGATTAAAACTCGGTTCTTACACTTCAAACTATGCCTAGGTACTATTCCGGAGTCTTTCCTTTGTTGGACACACACACATCTCCATGTATGGAAAAGTATAGTTCTTGATAATATCTATTTTTAGAAGACAAACTACTTAGCATTAGAATGTAATGACCTAAATATATCAAAATTTATGCAGAGGGTACATATAGACGAGCCCAACTAAAATAGATTAAAGCATAGTAGATTTATTCACCATCAAAAACATGAAAAAGCTCTTACTTGCCCAACACCTGGAGCTCCGTATCCAGCACCTAGAGCACCATAGGGAGCTCCCATCATTCCATAGCCAATACGAGGAGGGTAAGTTGGAAGAGTGGGTCCCTTTTGTGAGCTTGATCCTCCCGAAGATTTCTGATCTGCCTGAGGCTTTGCGAGTGAACACTCCAGAATTTTCCCTGACAGTAAGGCAGCAATGGATCAGTGTCACCATACATTTTGTTGTATGAAGTAAACTCCAATACAAAGAAAATAGGAAACAGATATACCATCTATCTCATATTTCTCGGTGTTCTTCAAGGCCTTCATAGCACTTGACCTCTCAGCAAAGTGAACAAAGCCATATCTGCTCTGTTCTTGTCCTGGTTTAGCTGGAGGAAGAACTACCTTCGTAATTTTCCCGTGATGTTCAAACAACTCTTTTAGCTTGTCCTGGTTAATGTGTTTGGGCAAGTTCTTCACATATACTGCTTTAACCTATAGAGTCCAAAAGGAAACAAAAGATGCTTACATTATAATTCTACATCCTCAGACTTTTGTCAATCAACCAAGCTGGACCACAGTGGCCAGTGTTTTATGCACCAAGCGAAAAAACATTCATAAAGAAATATAGCTACTAGGCAGTAATCCAACTTAGGATAAGATACCCCAGATGCAATCCTAAAGCAAAGCTAGTATCATACTGTATGTTAATCAGTTGGAACTCCAACAATGTTTATTTGATTTCTTAGTCCTTTTTGTTTTGGAGGGGTCAGGGAGCAAGAGATATAAAATGTTCACAGAGGTATTCCTTGTCAGAAAGAGGCTGAAATTACCGACTTATAGCACAGAAAATTATTCTGAATAGGAATCACCATATGTGCAAGTATCTTAAGAAAGCACCTGCAGCACAATAGTTTGCATGGAAAGGAAAAATAAAATTTGCAAGCTCTCTAAAGGTAAAACCTGTGAAGAAGCAGCAGTTTCAGCATTTTTGGGATCTGCCCAGCTAACAGTTGGTGCATTATCATCAAGCTTAAAGTCTGAATTTGACATTTTTTGCCTTGAATACTCTGCACATGCATTATTGTAATATTCTATAAAAGCGAATCCACGATTTCTACCAGAATTTTGAGGATCCTGTACCATAGGAATTAGAGGAAAAAGTTAAAGCGACAAAAGATGGTTCTTTTTGCATATATATAGAGGGAAAAATTTAATCTTTTTTTTTTTTTTTTTTTTTTTTTTTGAAAAGAGGGAAGAACTTAATCTTTTTTCCATGAATAACAGCATATAAGTGGAAGAGAAACTAACATGGAGCTGCATATGTACAACTAATGACAATGAAGAACTGTACCAAAGGGTTGAGAAAACGGACTAACTAAACATATGTCAAAAAAGAGCCCAGGTCCTACCTTCACCAACTCAATAGTGATAACTCCGGGCCCTACGTTTGTTACAGCCGTCCTCATATCTTCCTCCCCCCAGGTTCTCGGAACATTACCAATGAATAACCGATGTTTAGCTTGAGCTTCAGAACATTTTACCCTTTTCCCCTGTTACAGAAGCAGCTGTGTTAGAGAATCCAAAGAGTTGAAACAAGCAAATAGATGGATTTCCATCCACTTACAAAAAATGCACATCTGGGCTGTAAACTGTTTAACAAATGATTGACAAAACTAGGCAAGATGAGAGACAACAGAAGCGTACAGAACCAGTTAAGGAAATCGGCATTTTTCCTACCTTAAGCTCAGTGTTGTTGAGTTCTTTAATAGCCTTGGACGCCAATTCCTTGTTTCTATAGGTAACAAATGCATATCCTTTGTTCTGAGTGGTGTCTTTCCCTTTCATTATTCTTACCTGACATTTTCATGCATGTCATTTAAGTAAAATTAGGTATACCAATGAAAAACCACTAATGAACAGGAAAAGAATTTACCTCCGTAACTTCCCCAATTGTCTCACAAAATTCCCTCACAGCTGCCTCAGAAACATCTTGAGTAATACCACCTATGTACACTTCTGAACCATGAGGAGGAAGGGCGAGGAGCTCAGCATGCTTTTTCTCCACATCCTCAGCATCGACTTTCATATTTCCATCATCAGATCCATCACTTTCATTTTCCTCCTCCTCCTCTTCCTCTTCTTCTTCTTCTTCCACCTCCTCTTCTACCTCCTCTTCTTCTTCCTCTTCCATTTCCACCTCTTCTTCTACTTCTTCATACTCAATCTCTTCCTCTTCTTCATTATCCCCTTCAAAGTCGACCTGCTCTTCAGTCTCAACAGGCTTCTCAGGTTCAGATTTAGTAGCTGCAGCACTGGCCCTTGTTCTCGGCATCTTATATTTCTAGGAAGATAAGCTGGAGCTGCAACTCTGATGGAACCACAGAAGCCAGAAGCATTTGCAAAAGAAAGAAGAAAATTGTGGACAGGCTGAACTAAAAAGAAAGGCCAAGAGGATTTCCAGAGTAAAGAATATCTCAATTGAACTTGTTCCATGAGAAATGGCCAAGGAGTTCCAATGTCAATTTTCAGTAAAAAGGCTGACTAAATTTTACCAATACAAACAAAGACAGGCAAGAGTACTGAATGACTTTCAAGAGGGTAATATCCTCCATCAGGTACAAAAACAATGAACCAATGAATTCCTTAAAGGTAGATAATGATTGATTTCTGAAGGAAAGTCAGCCTTTAGTTTATAACAATTAGGACCAATGCATTCGTAACAATGGAACAAGGAAAAGAAAGATAATAAAAAGAAAACAGGGAAAGAGAAAAAGAGAGAGAAGAGAGGAGATTATGAAAGGCTCAATCTATCCCCAAGCAATAGTGGGGAAAAATAGAATGCTAAACGGAATGGTCATCAAGGTTTTGATCCCACCAACCCATCCCCATAAAACATAATTCCAGTTCCAAACTACATGTCCCAATTCTGTAAGTGAGACCTCCCTGCAGTAAATTAATGGACATACAGTGAATGTACTGATAGAGGAGCAACCTCGACTGCACTTTTTAGAAAACCATTGCTCAATATCAGAACAGTCCGCGAGTCATTTTACTAGCCATTAGAGTTAAAACTTGACCTCAAGAAACAGATTAATTCATATCTAGATCAATCAGAAGTCGAATCAGTCTCTTAATGATGTTAGACTTTGAATATTAATTTAGTAAGCAAATCTGATAGCTGACACTCACAAGCTTGGAATAAACAGTTAAAAGGAAATCAACCATTAACGGCATCACTCATATAACTTAGAAATACACATCATCGCTGTCCTTTTCTGGGAAGGGTGGTGGACAAAACCAAATATTCCATTGATGCGAATTTCACTAGTTTGACACATAAAATCCGTTTTCAAAGTCGAGACCAGTTAAAAAGCTCAGCCACTGATCACTGAGTTTCCTTCTACAACTACATTTTCTAGTGGAAGGCCACAAGAAGAACTCAAAATTATAGAACTTCATTTCCAACTTTAAACCTAAGCTTTTTTTTTTTTGTAAAAAATCAAAACCATTTGCTCAAAATTCCAACTTCCAAAAGTAACTATTATCTCCCATGTTCATTAGCATCACCATCATGCAGTCTTAACTACTTCACCACTAATTTGTTAATTTCTAAAGATTAAAAAATACAAAATCCTTATCGGAGACGGCCTCTCTACCCCCACAAAGGAGCGGTAACGTCCGCATACATCCCACCCTCCCCAAACCCCACTTGTGGAAAAAATACAAGGTATGTTGTTGTTGTAATGCCTAATATTCCAATTTCCACCTGTCACCAAATGACCCACATCTATCTTCTCCTCTCTTTTTTCCGATAACCATGGTGTCAGCTTTCGCGCACCTCGACTAATTCCACGAGATACCTTCCACCTCCTACCAGCAACAGGTACCACGTAACTTTGTCTACAAAGACTAGAACAGATAGAAAGAAATCACCTAGTGTCTCGACTAATTCCACAGAAAATACCTGCCACCTCCCACTAGCAACAGGTACCAAAAAACTCTGTCTACCGACGCTAGAACAGATAAGACGAAATCACCTAATTGTTTTATCTCTACTGGGAATTTAACTTGAGACCTCATGATGCTCAACCCACTTCATTAAGCACTAGGTGCAAAAAAAAACTGTTCTTCTCCTTTTAAAATTATTTTTATAGGTAAAAAAAACCACATTATTGCTATACATTGTCAATATATCCTCCCATTTAACCTCTATAGCTGAAAAATCAATATTTTTAAAGGAAACAAAACATCAACAAAAATCAACGCATTGCACACAGATCTAATCCACCAAAAAAAAAAAAACCAATTGTTCGAAAGTTCCCCAGTGACATTGCGAAACCCTAAACAAATCTTATCCAAAAAAAAACAACATAAAAATGGTGAATTAAATAAGCAAATAAAAAAAAACATAATAAAACAACAAGTAGTTCAAAATAAGAAGAAAATAACCCAATTATTCGAAAACGTAACAAATCAACAAAAACAATGTTGAATTACATAAACAAAGAAAAAAGAAACATAATAAAAACACAACAAGTTAAAATAAATTGTTACCGTGAGATGAAATTGAGAACCCTTTCTGTTTCTTTCAACAGCTAATGAAAGTAAATTTTTGCTTCTCTCTGTTTTGGGTGTAATTTATAAACCCTAGATTGATGAACCAGCTGGATTTTTGGTTTAGGGTTTTGATTTTGGGGATAATTTTTCTTTTTCTTTTCTATCTCTGTTCAGTTGCGTATTGACAATTATCTCCTTATTGTCCTTTGCGTCGTAGCCTCGTAGGTAAAATATCTATAGGGCATTTATGTCATTGGAAATCAAGTGTTAAACCTGTGGGGTCACGATTTTATATTTTGATTTCAAATCAATCATTTATTTACGCAATTTGCATTAAATTTCAATTTCAACTTTATATTGTGATTTTAAATCCCACAAAAAAGTATGGTTTGAAATTTTAAATCATGAATGATTTGGAATTTCAAATCATGATTTTCAAATGTTTTTACTAACCATGTTTACCATCTCATGTTCAATATTATAGAGTAGTTATATTATAACTTACGTTCAATATCCTGTGAGAGGATTATATTAAAGATTAGTTATGCTACAAGTCATGTTCAATTTTTCTTTTAATTGAACTAAAGTTCGATAAATAAATATTATATTTTTTAGAAAGGTATTTTATTAGCGTGTTAATTTTTTTATGAACTGTGATTTGCTCATTTGATAAGATTTTATAAGACTTGGGGAAGTTTTGATGGTTTTCACAACTTGTGGTTTTTTATGTTTATGAGGAAAAATACAACTTAAGAAATCTAAATTGCATGCCCAAATAAAACTCTAACTTCAAATCATCCTGATTTCAAAACATGATAATCATGTCCAAACGACGTCTTAGTATATACCAGTGTTTTAAAAGGCGGGGGCGCAAGGCGGGGGTTTTACATTTTCCCCGGTGAGGCGTAAGCCCCACGGGTATATATTTTTAATATTCGTAAAATATTATAATTACAATAAATATTTTTAAATAGGTAAAATTACATAAAAATAAATAAAAGAAAATTGTAAATAAATGATAATAGTAACATTAGGATCAATTCAAGTCAATAAGATATTAGCCATATGTTTTTAAAGACATTAGCTAGGATGCTATTATGAAAACTTTATTTAATAATTTGAAGATTTGAATAGTTTAGTTCAAAGTTTTAAAACGTAAATAGTGTTTTTTCTTTTTTTTGTTATATATATATATTGTACTTCTTTTTACAATTTTCAATATTATTTAAGAAAAACTTAATCCATAAAATTCATCTATAAAATTTTTTGGGGTTTCAAAAGTTTGAGTGTCTAAAACAAAAGCTTTACTGGCCTCACCCTTGAGCAACCCCTTCTTACAACTTGTAATTATATAGCATAATTTTACAAGTATAAACAATACAATGAAATAAAAGCTATTATGGAATACAAATCAACTCTAACATCTTAACTTTTCAAAAATGAAAAAATCACAATTTCTTAAAACGATATTACTATCATACTATTCATTTTATATCAATAAATTTTATTAATATTATAATTAAAACGTAATTCCTTCATGAATAAAATGAAAACTACTTTCAAATAGTGAAATAATAAAATATGATAATTTTGATATATAGGACAAAAGACCAATGACAAGTGAAAATGTACAAATCGGCTATATATTTTTAAAAGAAATATTAAGTGACATTCACCCTCATGATGTTCTCAAATAGTAAATATGCAATACTATGACTTGTTATTTGAGTTACATTCAATCTTTTTATTTCTATAGATGAAAAAATATTAAGTATCATTCATTTGTTAAAGAATTATGAGAGTCAACAATTTTAATTAAAAGAATTTAACATATAATTTGTGTAAGAACTGTTAGGTCAGCCCCGAGCGTTGGGCGTTAGGCGTGTTTAGGGCGTACATTCGGGCGCTTAGGGCGTAAGTCTCACAGGAACTAAGCCCCGCACGTGAGCCCCGGGGCGTTTTGCCAGTACCTGGCCCCGAGGCGAGTCATGAAACAGCCTTTTAAAACACTGGTATATACGTATAGAAGAATATACAATTTTTAAAAATATATTTGTTTCTTATACAATGTCTGATACTCATTTTGAAACTTGATTAATTTGGATCCACGCTGGAAAATTTCACTTTGACAATAGAATGCTCCTTATAAAAGACGATTTTATTCTCAGGATTCGAACTCGTCGTAAAGAAAAAAGTGTTATTATTAGTTGTTTGTTGTGTAACAAATAATTTTCGAATTAAGATATTAAAAAGAAAATTATATGTGAAAAATGTTCTAGACTCACACATATATTTTATTGATGAGTGATCAAGTAATAATCACATTACTTGGTAACGTGTGCACAATTTATACCTTCTTTTTATAATAGGTCAACTACTGAGAACACCTTCGTGAATCGAAAGTATATACCCTCTTTCTGATAAAATTGTTGCGATTATTCATCAAATAGTTATCATCAAATACAATAACTATTGAAATCGGAGACTATTTTCAGTAGATGTATGGTTTTAAAAAGACTTAATTCTTTTAACATAAATTACCACAACAACAAATTACCATAAATTATCACAATCAAAATATGATTTATGAACTAGCACAATTGCTAATTTTGTGAGTCGATAAAATAAGAGATAATGAGCTTCCATAGGGAGTATGGTGCAAATATGCATTTGCACTACAATCAAGACTAAATACCTTCTTCTTCTTTTTTTTTTTAACAAAAATACAAAAATATCAAGTGAAGTAATATTTATGAAGAATTTTGAAAGAAAAATTAAGAAAAAGGAGATCATGGGCTGCTAAGAGTAGAATATAGTAGTTTAGTATATATATTTGGAGCTAGAAGAGAGAATTTAAGAATACGACGACCTCATCTTAAGATAAAATATAGGCAATAAGACTTTAAGCTCACCTGAACGCCTTTGCCCATAGGAACTACTGGGGATGAAAGTCGCTTGGGGGAGGGGGTTTCTATGGAGCAAGTCTCCCATTGCTTTCACAAACCAGTAGGGACAAACCCCCCAAAAAACTGAGTATTCCAGAACTATAGCATTTTGTAGGACATGCTCCATGCTTACAACTTATGAAACACAGTTTGTTTGAAGTCAAATTGACTAGCTAGCTAGTGGAACCATAACATTAGTGTTCAAAATATCAAATAGCATAAGTTGAAGAATAACAAGTTTCCATCAAGTAAATTAAGAGCTAAACTTCTGATGATGAACTACCTAAAACAGAAGGTGAAGATCCAAAATTTCAAAATACTTCAAACTACTATAATACATCGAAACACTGGAAGAATGCAGCAGAAAGAAGAACATATCGTCTTTTTATAGCATCCGATCACCATTCCTTAGATAAACAAGTGCTTATGGTCCCCATTTGCCAGTCTGCAAACTTTGTCATAGCTATTAACATCTGCCACATATGGAAGAAATAGGGATTTAGTATTAGATTAGCAAGTACAGATAATCAAGAGACAAGTACTAGGTACATAGTAAATCTTTTGTAACCTTAAGTCATTGGCAGAACTTTACCAATCATCAAACTATGCCTACATGAAGATGCTCATAAGATGCATAATTTTTTTTTTTTAATTTTTATAGTAGCGAAATTCCATAAGGCCAGAGACACATGATTAGAAACTCAATGAAGTAATAGAATGAAGATAAAATTGGTCGGGTTGGGAAAGACGGACAATGAATGACTCTACCATCTATTATGCAGTTCACTTAACTGAATACAAGTATACGACCCGCTCATCTGTGGAGTATCAAACAGATCTCTTAAGTTCCCCGTAGGACGTAGATCACACTTTTGCTTCCCAACCATAAAGTTTATGTACTTATAATCATAAGCTGCATATACAACTATAGAATGTCTTCCTTTTTTTGATGACATGGTATGAAGGGAAAAAAAGCAACATAAGAAACCAGTCCGGAACTATTCAGGTTTAGAATTCCTCATTCTAAACCCACAAGGTTCAGGTTTTAAAATTAGAATCCTCCCATTCAATAAAATGTTCTTGTTGAGTTGTCTTCGTTTTCCAGTTACAAGAATGCTAATGTATTTTTGTCGATCTGTCCTTTTTTTTTTCCTACTGTTTGGATTATTCAACGAACACACGTGGTCTACACAATGCTGAGCATAGATGATTTTTTGGGCACGGAGTTCAAGCCCAACATGAGACAGAAGAATTCTTGAAAATCAATTGGGGTGCTTGTTGAGTTGTCTTTCGTTTACTCAGTTATAAGAACACTAATCTCATCGGTGGCTCTTTCTGTTCAGCAGGAAAGTTTGGAATTGATTGACGAAAAACATGTAGTGCACAAAACTAACAATCAATTGATTTTTGCCTGGTCCATTCAAACTGGTGGTTGGTTAATGAGACTCCAAGCTTAAATTAGACTGATACAGAAAATGTATTTATCTGAATAACAAGACATACCAAGTGTATCACCAAAATTGGTCCAAGTTTCTGCTTCAATAGACTGGGTAGTATCAGCAATACCAATTACTTCAACAAAAGTTGAAAGAGAATTAGGTGGATATCCTTTCACAACTAGTTCTTTTTCATCTGTGGATTTTCCAATGACTTTATCACCATCAGATTGAATAACCTGAATCACTGTTCGAACCCTCCGTCCTACATGCTCCTTGAGGAACTCAGCATTGACAAAGACTGCAGGGTTTGACGTGTCCATGCCTACGAAAGAGAAATTAAAAACTTAGATCAGATTTTCTTTATGCCATTTGTCAAAGCAAATCATAGGATAACATTTCTGTCTAATAGCATCCAGCATTGACTTACAATGAACAACAAACAGCAACCAACATACCCAGTATAGTCCCACAAGTGGGGTCTGGGGAGGGTGATGTGTATGCAGACCCTACCCCTACCCTTGTGGGGTAGAGAGGCTGTTTTTGCTAGAAACTCAGCTTGAGAAAATCTTTTTTCAGAACAGGTTTGAAAGAAGTGCAAGAGTAAAAACCTATGATGAAAATTTAGAAAAAGTAAAAGTACTGACAGTAAAATAGTAAAGATAACCTAAGTAAAAGAAACAACATTAGTTATAAAATCGAAGAATAAGATAATGCTTAATGACTCTCCGTCCCAAAAAATGATATTTTTCCATATTTAGTAACATTTTAACTTCAAACTTGCCATTTTACCATAAATAAGATCAATCATAGCCACACAAATATCTATGACTTATTTTAGATTACAAATTTCAAAAGTCTTCATTTCATTCTTAAGCTCCTTGCCCAGTTAAACACCTTAACACAAGACGGAGGGAGTATCAAATTTTGCATCAGTATCTCAAAAGTCTTTCGCAACATGGAATTTAGGATTATTGAATGACATATGACTTTTATAAGCATTTCACTCTTAACCATCAAACTTAGAGGCCATAACTAGCTACACCAATGAAGAGAATTAAATTTGGAACTAAGAAATACTTTTAAAACCTTCTATTCTCTTTCTAAATTCAATTTTCTAGTTCCAGAACTCCAGTTAACACAATAGTACACCTCTTAAACTTTCATTGGCTCTTGCTACTAAAACTTCTAACTCTAGTAAACAGCATAATAGTAAACCTTTTACACTTCCATTGGCTCTTGCTTCTACAACTTTGAGCTCTAGTAAACACAATAATAGTAAAGCTTTTAACACTTTCTTTGGCTTTTGCTACTAAAATTTTAAAGACAAGAAGTCTAAAGCCTGTTAGTTTAAACAACAACAACAACATACCCAGTGTAATCCCACAAGTGGGGTTTGGGGAGTGTAAGATGTACGCAGACCTTACCTCTATCTTTGGAATAGAGAGGTCTATCTAACCAATGCAGAAACTTAAGAAAAAACGTGTTAGTTTAAACAGTTGCTAATTAAGACAAAAGCTTCTCCATCATTGAACAAGCATTCCACAACCGTAAGAATCTACTAAAAAAGATTAAATAATTCAAACTCGTTAAAACTTCTAACATCATATTTCACACCGACCATCAAAACTCAATAGTGTCCATATTTTATCTTGCTACGCTCCAAAAAGAATGACACTATTATCATTTAGGGGTTCATACTTTTCCTTTGACAACAACTTTCAAAAATTCTAAAAAAATGCTAAACACTTCCAAGAACCTCATATTTTTTTCCCCTTCCAAGAAAATTGCAAGCAGGGACACAACATGAACAAAGCATAACAACCCAAATAATCGAAAAAAGAAAAGGTCAAATTAACACCAAAATTTGTACCAACTTGGTCCATTATTAAGCGTTAAATCGAAGAAATCTCTATAGAGAAAATTGTAGGTAAAACCCATTACTATTATATAATTTTCTTTTTTAAAAAGTGCAATCAACGACACAATATAAACAAAGGATAATAACCCAAATCATTAAAAAAATAAAAGATCAATTTAACACCAATTTTTTAGCAACTTGGTCAATTATTAAGCCTAAATCAGGGAAATCTCTATAGAGAAAATTGTGGGTAAAAACCCATTACTATTATATCATAAAAAATAAAAATAAAAACTGCAAATCATAAAAAATGAAAAAAAAACAAATTGTAGCAACTTGGTCCAACATTAAGCGTAAAATTTGGTGGGTAAATTTTTTTTTTTTTTAACCTTTTAAATGTTAATAATCCAAGTATGACAAGAAAACTGCAATTAGAGACACAATATAAACAAAGGGTAACAACCCAAATCATTAAAAAACGAAAAAGGTCAATTAACACCAATTTTTTTAGCAACTTGGTAAATTATTAAACATAAATCAGGAAGATTAAAACTAACCTTGTTGATGGATAATTAATGCTTTGAATTAAAATTTTGGAAAAATGAGTAGTGAAAGAGTTTTTTTTTTTTTTTTTTTCTACTATGATATATATGGCGGCAAAACTTCCCGCGTTTTTAATTTTATTGGGCCATCTGGCCCATGAATAAGGATTTTATTGCTGGGCCTAAAATCAAATTTTTGCGCGGATTTCCTTCAAAGGCATTGGTTTTTAATTTTTGTCCCTCAAATTGTTGATTTTAATTTTTGTCTTTCGCTTAAAAAGGTGGCGAAAATATCCAGAGGTTCTGGATTTGAACCCCAACTCAGTCAAAAAAAAATAAAATTGCAAGGTAAGGCTTCTCAAAAAGTTTGCCGCATCCTTAAGGCATAATTAAAGTCTGTCTTATGCGGTAAATGTTACCTTAAGGCATAACTAAAAGTCTGCCTTATAAGATAAAGTATATTGTATCCGGCAGACTTTTAGTTATGCTTTGAGGCGAATCTGCCGCATAAGATAGACTTTTCGCGAAGCCTTGCCTTGAGAATTTTTTAAAATTTTTATGACGAAGCCGGGATTCGAACGCAAAACCTCGGGTTATTTTAGGCAAAGAGCAAAAATTAAAGACCGGCAATTTGAGAGGCAAAAATTAAAGACCATCCCCAAAGAAGGACAATGGTGCAAATTGCCCATTTTGATTTCCTTTCTGCAACCCAGGGACACAACGTGAACAAAGGATTAAATTGTGGGTGGGAACTGGATGATAAAAGCTAACTTTTTTTCTCTTTAATGCTAGAAACAAAAACCCAATATTATTACAAGAAAAATATAACATTAAACTGATAATTACACAATACTTAGTATGTGTACAACCCTCTCACTGGCAACTCTCTCGATGCAGATTTGTAAACGGTCAACAAGCTCTAGGTGGTTTGCAGCATAAAATTTCGAATTGGAAAAAAAATCATGTATCAAAGTACAAGCATATAACTAACAAAACTATACAGTTAAGGCGTTTCTTAGTGCATGCGCTGATTTATTAACAATGTTTTTCTGTTTGTATATCAAATAGTAGAACTATAACTTTTAAATTAACGGCAAAATGTTTGGGCTAAGTTCATGGATGACTATCCATATATGTGAGGAGGCTCTTCATTAATGAGGTGCTGGTCAGTCCCTTTTAGCTTCTACTGAGTATGATAAATTCATAGCAAACCAAGCTGCAGAAAGAAATCTTCAGTCCTGCCCTAGGAGAACAATAAATCTTTAGTCCTTCCCTAGCTAGATTATGTCTTAAAGTTCATGAGCTACCATGTTAAGACTGCCTTAAAATATTTGGTACGTGAATCCACGATCAATTTTTATGACGGCGTTCTCATTTTTTCAGTTAGACAACTATATTAGTGTTATGAATGAGCCTGAACTAGTATTCGTAAATAGGCCAGTGGAATGGGATCCAAGGTGATAAATAGCGCCTTGTGGGAACAATTGGGGTTATGCGAATATTGTAGAAGAATGTATGTTCCTCTTGTCTCCTTTCTCTTAGTCTAAGCTTCTCATCCCCATTCTTTGTTTTCGAATTGTAATTTCCCTATTTCAGTTCATTAAATACAATTACCTTCCCTAATGTTGAGTATTTGGAGTAGTGTTTACAGCAATTAGGTTTTGCATTTGGTCGGGATATATATTTATTTCCTGAAAGCCATGCTTTTGAGTGCCATATACTTAGAGATTCTGCCTAAGCTCTAATTCAGGTTTCATTTACACTCACTCTTTCATTTGATATCTTTGCAGACCAATCCATGATTCAATATTGAGGACTTCAGTCAAAGATTGATGTTTCTGTGACTCTAATAATAGTTGTTAAAACGATTGTTGCATTTGCTAGAGCATGCAAGGAAGGTGTAGGTGTAATACTAACTCATCATAGTTTAGGTGTGCAAGATGCAAATTAATCAAAGTTTAGGAGTTCTTTTCGTTTTTTACTATATTCTCCCCCTTTTCAATGAAATGGTGAATGTGATAGACGAGGATTTTTAGAACCTGAGAATCATTATTGTATCAACTCTCTGGTATCTTCTCTGTGGTCTTTTTTTTTTCCATTTCGTTGAATTATATCAGCTAATTGTATCAATTAAGTCGTGAATGACTTAAAATTCACAATTTGAAGTAAGTACTAAATTAAACATTTATTTTGAACCTAATTAATATTTAAAATATATAATAAGATATTTTGCCATATGAAATGGCAGGATAGCACCAGAACAATTTAGAATATTTTTTAATAGTATTTCACTCTATTTGAAAATTCAAGAAGCTTGACTAATTAATTTAAAATGTGGTTTTTTTTTTTTTTCCATTTCGTTGAATTATATCAGCTAACAATAAAATTAGTCTTTGAAAGACTTAAAATTCACAATTTGAGAGAGCTACGAACGTACCAACATTAACAATTTTGAGACTAATGAAGAGAAAATATATAAAAGATATTTTGCCATAAGCCAGTCTTACCAGGACAATGACAGTAATCACACTTGGGTCACCTTCTCTTTCTGAGTGATTCAAAAGCACAACATCATCATATAAAATTCCCATCTGCTCCTCTCCTTCTTCCTCCAAATGGAGATGGAGGGGTGGCCCTTTTTCTCCTCCTTTTCCAATTTTTTCAGTTTTCACAAACTAAAAGAGGAATAATAAAGATCCAATCTTTCTTCAAAAAATATGTTGCTGCTCCTTTCTTTCTGCAAGAAAATAAGGGGAAAGAAGAGAATCTTCTTCTTCCTTTATGTTACCTCTCTTCCTCCTCCTACACCTCTGCTTTGTTAGTTTCTTTTCTCTACAGGATAGAGATTATTTTTTAATATTAGGAATTTCTTGGTGCAAAACTGAAGTATCTAACAATAACTGCAAAAAGAAAAAGGATAAGCAGAGATACGACGCTATATGATCATTACAATACTAACAAAATCAACCATTTAAGTATGGATTGCATAGTCAATCACTCAATTATTGCGAGCTTATTATCATTAGATAAACATCAGCAAGTTTGTATTCCCAATGGTAAAGAGTACAAAAATAACATAAGGAAGCAAGAAAAAACGCAACATTAGACTTTAACACTTGAGCAACGATCTCAAAATAAAAGTTTCCTCATTCTAACCCCACCCACCCCCACCCCACCCACCCATTAGTTCCTACGCGATTCCGCCCTGTTGAACATTAATTGTGTGACCAGAAATGCGACCTCTTCACCAGAATTGACGTAGTCCTCGAATATTTCATCAACAATTAAATCCCCCGTATTAATGTCATACGAGCATAAAGATTTCTTGTCATTCCATACAAAGAACAACATAGAATTGTCGGCAAAGCAGAGAATGTCATTAGCTTCTTATGATCCGGTTCCAAGAATGGCAGCTTGACGATCCGCTTTATTTGACCCCATTTCAACTTTTTGTAATCGGACGTGGAGCTCATCTTTTACTAGTTGAGAGAATGAGAGCCGGCCATTCCAATCCAAGAGACTAGTGCTGCTCAACTTTGGGAAGAAACCACAACCTCTAGGGAGAGTAGTATGACCGATGTCGGTGTCATTAACCATATCCAAAACATTGACTTCTATATCAATATCATCATTCTCTATTTCAACATACCAAATGCAATAAACAACCCCATTCTAAAGAAAACCTCAATTCTCTTCCTCATTCGTCCGTCTAATAAGTTAGGGCCGGGTGATACCTTAACGGCTCGCCAGGAATAAGTAGTTTGATCACTAGTCCCAATCCCAAGAGCGAGAATTTCATAACCGAATAATTGATCATCATCTTCATAACAGAAACCAACTTGACTGCAGGTTAGTTAGGTGGAACAAACTCCAAGGCCATACATAAACTAGGATTTTGTGGATTGGGGATAGCAAGTGTTTGGCCCAACATAGGGCACGTTATGCGGTATCTCAAAGGAGGGCGGGGAGAATCAGAAGAAAACAAACCATAATAATGACTAGTTTGCTCCAAAAGTAAGCCATGACTATTTTTAGCATTACAGGAAAAACGAACTCCTTTCCACTTATCATATTGCACCTCCTTCCAAATGGGCACATCCATCACATCCAAATCACTGTGCAAGGTATCATGTCATAAAAAAAGGCGGGAGAGATGAGGGGTGCATAAATAGGGTATTCCAACGCTTGCAAACACTTCTGAATTTGAACAAACACGATTGTGGCAAGTAGCTCAATATGTGAAACATTATTTCATCTGGAAGCTCCATGACTTTGGCCTGAAATTAATTCTAAATTTTATAAGTAATCTCGATGAAACATGCAACAACAAAATTGTCCTAAACCAATTATAAATCCAATTTTGTTGGTTTAGAACAAGTATATATGGGTTAGTGGGGATCAAATTTAAAAAAACACATACATACAAAACTAATTATAAATCCAAATAGCAGATACGAAAGAGAATAACAGAAAGTCAAAGAAGAAACACACAAGATACGGTTGGTTGAGGAAAAAAAATATTTTTTGAGAGAAACCGCTAAAAGTAGTCATGGCTTGCTTTTGGAGCAGATGAACGCGCATAGATTGATGATAGATACCAGAAGAATAGAATGATTAAGAGCTCGTTTGGATTTGCTGAAAAAAGTGGCTTTTAAGCATAAATGCTGAAAGTTATTTTATAAATAAATAGTGCTTAAAGGGTTTTTAGAAGTAAGGGTAGTATTGGGGTTAACAGAAAATATAAGGGATAAAAGGGTAAAGTTATTGGTCAAACTAAAATGGCTTTTAAGCCAAAAAAAAAATGTTAGGATTGAGCAACTTCTTAGTTTTGGCTTATTTTAAACACTTTTTAACTTAATTTAAGTTGTTTTTTATTTTTGTCTAAACACCAAATAAGTTAATAATGCAAACTTATGTAAAACCATCAACAAGTTTCTTAATTGATAGAAGGTAGAGATGACATAATAATAGAGAAGAAAGAGTGGAATAATAGATGAGAGAAAATAATTTTGGCCAACTTATGAAAATAATGTTGAAATGGAAAAAAAAGCGTCAATCCAACGGGCTCTAAAACTAAGGGCATGTATTACCTTATTTATAATAGCTTGGAAAAGCATTATTTGGGCTACAAAATCCAATACCTATTTGGACTTATACAAAAAAAAACATAATTTGGGTTGTTCATTCTTCGTGCAGCCTACTAGAACCAATTTGGGCGGCCTTGACTATGAATCATGTAGGTGACTTGCATATCAGGAATATTTTTGGGGTAATTCACACGAATGCCCTTATTTCGGGTGGTCTTTAATTTTTGCCTCTCAAATTGGTGGTCTTTAATTTTGCCCTTCAGTATTCTAAGTAACAAAAAAGTAGCTGAAAATACCCCTGTCATTTGGATTCTAGGTTCAAACCGGCATCTGAATCTAGAAAAGGGTAAACTTTTGCTTCTAACTCCTTCAACGTTGGATGTTTTACGGATGTTGCTCCTACCATCATAATATTTGGAAGAGTAATTTCTCCATACCCGTCATCTTTCATGCAACTCAAGATTTTTGACTCTAAGATTTTTTACTCTATAACTGCTTTTTCTGGCATGTAATGTACGGTACTGTCTGAGCTGAAAAGGTAAATAGCACCATTCGCACCGCCACCGCCACCGCCATCGACGTTTTGACGGTAACACTTCCATTGGGCCTACTCTTCTCTGACCTTAAAAAATAAAAAACCCGAATTAACGTAAAATAAAAAACGTAGGCCCATTTTTAATTTATTATTATTTGTCCACTAATATTTGGAAGACTAACAGATCTGAACCCATCTTCTATCATGTATTTCAAGATTTTTGATTGCATTGCCAGTTCTTCCTCTATGTTGTGTAGATCATAGATCGTACCACTCCACCGATGTTTCTTTGACCGTAACACTAACCAGGATTTCCCAAGGTGGTAGTACTCTTTTCAGACCTAATAAACATAAAGAAATTTGAAAAAAAATAAGGAACGCCTAAACATAAAGAACTTGCCTAAACCCCTTTAATTTATTAGTCTTTAATTTCACCTAATAATATTATTGCTATTATTTATATTAGTAAGGATTAATTCAAGTTAATCAGAGATTAATCATGTGTTTGCAATACAATCTGTCGGATGTTATTGTATAAAGTTTTATGTACTAATATGAAGATGTGAATAGTCTAATTCAAAATTCTAAAATATTTCTACTATAAAAGTAGGCAATTTTTCTTTCTATTTTTTACTCTCTTTTTTTTCCTTTCCTACAAACTACAATATTATCTAAGCGAAATTTAAATCACAAAATTGACAATTCATTTTTAAAAAATTAGGGCCTCAAATTTTTAAGGGTCTAAAGCCCCTTGAGCCACCACGTTTTCCACGTCATGTATAGCAAGATCGTTATAGAAGAACTAGCACCGCTATTGTGAGTAGATTTAAAGCACATAGACCAATTCGGTGCTTGTACTTCGCCTAATAACATAAAGATCCCCTTAAATTAATACCTTTTTAATATAAAGATAATATAAAATTAAAATAAGTTACTTGACCTAATAACATAAAGAACCCCTTTAATTATTACATTTTTAATATAAAGATAATATAAAATTGGAAAAATAAGAAACTTTCCCTTATAACATAAAGAACCCCTTTAATTATTGCCTTTTTAATATAAAGATAATATAAAATTGAAAAAAATATGAAACTTGGCCTAATAACATAAAGAACCCTTTAATTATTGCTTTTTTAATATATAGATAACATAAAATTGAAAAAATAAGCAAAGTTATTACCTTCTGAAATACATTGCAAGATAAACTCGCGCACCTCCTTGCCCTTAGGGGAGTAATTGAATTTTCGGTACTTGAAAGAAGCTCCATTAAATCATTCATCTGTGTTAGTTTTCTTTTTCTACTCAACGAAGTAGTAGAGGACATGAATCAAAGTAGAAGGTTATTAGGTAGTAGAGCGTTGCTCGTGTACCCTCACATACTAATAGGCATAGTATTTTTTTTTTGTCCGTCAATTTCCGTTACTATCTATTGTCTCTTGTACTTCGATTATTGTACTAGTTTGCTGCCGATACTATTACTTTCTCCATAATGCTTATCTATAGTAGTGTGCCATGACCGCTTTACTTTGTTAATCCTTGTCTAACCTTCTTTGCCATGTTTTTTCAGGATCTTTCGGAAATAGCCTGTCTACCTCCCCAAGACTCTACCCTCTCCAGACCCCACTTGTGGGATTACACTAGATATGTTGTTCTTTGTTGAAGTAATGATTATGTGTTGTTCATATAACTTGTTGAAAATGCGCGCCACAGCCAAGTTAAGAGCAGTTTGTTTTGTGCCTGAATTTAGAGGCGGCAAAAGTGGCTTAAGTCGTATGTTAAATTATTTTTGTAGGATTTAGGAGAACAATATACACCACTTAATTTTATTTAGTGTAAGTCATATTTTTGTATTTATGTGGCCCTAAAATGGGTTAAATATTTTTAGTGCAAGTCATATTTTTGTATTTATATGGTCCTAAAATGGGTTAATTGGACCCTTTACAATTTAAATAGAAAAATGATCTATAAAATTTTGTGTATATTAATTTTAAATATCTTATCTGCAAAAATAAATATCACTTATAAAAAAAAAACATAAAGCTTGATTAGTTTTTTTTTTAAAAAAAGAAATGCTTAAAACCAATTAACTGTTTTTACTCCGGGTCATTCCAATATATGTGGCGTTATTCTATTCCTATCTAACTTTCACGAGTTCTAAGAATTCAAATTCATTAAATAATTTAAATTCAAAAATTTGACGTGATATTTCTCTAATAATTTTGCCTTTTTTTTTTTTTTACTATTCTCTCTCTGTGAAAAGTTAAAAAAAATATATATATGCGGCACGACTTCAAATTTTGTTTAAGTAAAGTCAAAGATTACTATATATATATATATATATATTTTTAAGCCTTAACGTGAATTTGGACATTGAATCTTGAGGTTTTTTGAAGTAAAACCACATGTTAGAAATAAAATTTATTGGGCCGGGCTCGCCGTCCTCTGGCCCATGGGCCATGACTAAGGATTTTATTGCTGGGCTTAAAATTAGGAATTTGATTTTCTCAAACAGTCGCTTTTGAGGCCATTGTTTATATTTTGTCCCTTTTTAAAAAATCTTTGCAAGTATAACTCATTTGCTACACAATCAGAAGAATGGGAACCACCATTCTGTACCACTTTATTCTACAACAAAACATTTTTAAACTTTGAAAGCGTGACCGTAGCAAATAAAACCTATGGTATTGCCCTCTATTGCTGTTTCTATTGTCGTAAAATTATACATTCATATACATCACTTTGTTCGCGGATATATACATCACTCTAAGTACGCACAAGCAATTTACACTTTTGGCATGTGAAACAGAAATAAACTAGAAACAAATAATATATGTAGAAGCACTAAACTTCTTTAGTATCCACTTGAGCAAATGTGGCACAAATAGCTCCTTACAGACTATCAAATATATCGCTCTATGAACTCAAACAGGCGAGGTTAGTAGTTGGTGGTTTATGAAGCTCGTGGATGTAGCCAAGAAAGTGGACATTCGATGCAACGAGCTGCTTACATTGAAAGAATAAGGAAGGTGTAGGACACTTCCATACTTCAGCAACCAGTGTATATTCATTTCCAAGAAGCAGACCTTCAGCTTCAGATAAACATCATATTTTTTGACCATCCAAAAGAGAGGAGCGAGGAACCTCCCGCAAGTAGCCATCCTGTAAAAGGAAAACTCGTTCAGCCATTAGAACCGTTTCCAAGCGGTGCGCAATTACTAGTACCTGCATGTAAAGATTTACACAACAATTAGAACTGTCCCGAAGAAAAGACATGTTGTGAAGGGTATCATCAATTATTCTTGGCAATAAAATGTGTTACTATTATTTAGCGAACTTCAAATCAAAATGGCTTAAGACTGTTCTATTGCCAACAAAGTCAATTTCTCACATCCCGTGCACGTATGTAACAACACCAGTGTAACTGCTACCTCCAATCAACACAGGTACTGCGCAACTCTATCCACCAAGGCATAGGCCGATGGGAAGAAATCACCTAATGTTTTTTTCACTCCGCTGGGATTTGAACCAGAAACCTCATTGGTTGTCCTCCCACTTCATTGATCACTAGGTCACACCCGAATTACAGGCTCTTGGTGGAGGTAGCATTCTCAAATCTCAAGCTATCTAGCGTGCCAAGAACTCAAGCAGTTGAAGCCCATAAGTAAATGCTACAAGTGGAGCTACAGTATCCAACTCCATCAGCAGTCAGCTGAGAACTGGCTGACTAGTAAAGGACAATTGGGAATTCACTCTAGGTTTGGCCTAGTGGAAAGAGGAGAGGGAAGATCTAGTTTCCTTGTTTGGGAGTAAAGGGAAGGAACGTTTATTAACGCTCACAAAATTATACAGAAAGGAGGAATTAAAAGCCATTTATACCACTTCCAGCTGTATTGCAAGGTTCTCTATCTTGTGGAGACTGTTAACCTATGTCTTCATCACTCATCTAGTGTGAGAGGAACATGCTTTACCAAAATAGGTATTCGTGTTTTTGTATATATTTCTAGTCCATAAGCTTTATCATTGTTAACAGAGAGGACCTGAACTTGTCTTGTGAAATAATTACGACGAGGGACAGAGGAGAGGTTGAGAAGCCATGGTACTGAACTGTAAACAAAACTATAGAAGCTTCTTTTACTTACAGTACGATTTTGCATCAGGCGCTGCAGAGCTTGTCTCACCAACAGCTCGGACTTGCTGTCTAATGCTGAAGTAGCTTCATCCAAAATCAGAATAGACGGATTCTGATAGAGTGCCCGAGCAATAGCTATTCTGAGATGAAAACGATAAAAAGGAATGAGAGAATTTCCTAGATCCACTCAGCTTTTACAAACCCTATATTTGCAATTGCAGTAAGTCTTTCGGTAAGAGGGAGCATTAGATCTCAGGTTCTATAGCATTGCCTAAAGACCTATCCCTTGAGAAAATAAAGAATCCTTCCTTAAAGATCTAATTAGAGGCTGAATTCAAACACAGCCAGGATCCACAAGAATGGTCCACTAAAATTGATGAAAACCAAGAAGCTCAAGTACCAAAAAGGGGATCCAAAATGAATTTGGAAAACATTAACTTGTGGAGAAAAATCAATTGTAGAGAAAGACCTACAGTCAAACCCGAGAATCACGGACTTGTCGAGATAGATCTAATTCTCTTTCTATCATTTTTGGATTGACAGAACTTTCTTATTACTCCCTTCATTTGACTAGTAATCTCTCGAGAGGGGAAAGTTTTTCTAACAATGTAAAGCAAACTACTGGTTGATTGCGCATGAGAGAGCTGTATAAAAAAATTCAGAAAATCAAAGTGTATTGGTAGGAAAAGTATCATACCTTTGCTTCTGCCCTCCACTGAAAATCGAGCCCCTAGGTCCAACATTTGTCTCATAACTAAGAGGAAGCGCTTCAATAAATTCTTCTGCACTTGCAGTTCTCGCAGCAAGCTTCACTCTCTCCATATCAATACCAGTCATTCGATCCCGATATCCAATGTTCTCGGCAACAGTTCCAGAAAATAATGTCTAAAATTAAGAAAAAAGTAGAAAACAATTCAGCCGTGCAGTCCTCTTTCCCACTTTAGCTGACCTTGCTAGCATGGAATTAAAGGTATTGTTTACAATAGGAGTTAGCTCTAGATTATACAGAGTATCAGCCCAAAAGTGTGAAAAGCAGGCAGTTGGTTCAACAAGATGCAAGCTCTTTTCTATAGAGTCTACTTTTAACGAATTAAATGTTTCAACTAACTTCTAGATAAAGCAATATCGACGCACCATCAGGGCCGGGTATTTTAAACTGAAATGTAAAAATTTGAAATCATAGGAAACATAGGTAATCCTAGGCAATGCCGATTAGTTCCAAAGAAACATCCATCTGTGAATGCCTTAGAAACCTGAAAGCACTTTGTAAGCCAGCTTCTCGAGCTATGCCTAGTTGGCTAATAAGTAGCTGATCCTTGAATCACACTGAAACACACAGAAGGCAAGAACCAAAAAACGAAAAAAAAAAAAAAAAAAAAAAAAGGGGGGGGGGGGGGGGGGGGGGGGGAGTTTAAGATCTGGAACTGCAACTTTGGCTGCATATCAATCAGAACCACTCTTCTAACACCGTAGTACCTTTGCTTATAAAATTTTCTTAATGTTTCTGGATACAAAGAAGAAAACATGGAAACAATATTAGAGCAAAATCAAGGACCAAAGCTAAGAAGAGGAAACAATCCCCTCATTTGAAAAGTTTCCAGTATATAATTCAACTTCGGTTCAACAAGCCACGGAGAACTGTTTCTTCGGAGAATCTTTAGACGACTTGTCTAAAATTCCTTTCCTTTGGCTAGATCCTTGCAGTGTAAAAACCTCAGTTTTAGCAACAACCTGATCATCGAACCTCTATTGTCTCTAACAACAAATTCGAGTCTCCAATTCTTGCCATCCACAACGAGGATATCAATCATCTGCTTACCCCAGTACTGCCAGGTGATTCTGGGGAAAAACCATGTAGCTTAGTTCTCCACAACATGGCAGTTTTTTATAGGTGAAAAGCTCAACAATATGGAATGAAACAGGAGGATCAAGCTAAGAAATCGGGTTTTTAAACTAGTACCAGCTAATGAATCTCCATTCCCAACCCCCTACTCCACCAAATATAATTGCACATTATCAAAAGAAAATGAAGAGAATTTAACACTACTCCATCTGCTATTCAACAGTGAAATGTAAGCATCAAAAGTCTTGAACACTATAGCAACTAACCACAAATAAAGGATTAGCAATATGTGGAAATAATTAAAAGAACTCATCATATCATGGTTGTGAAGAGGGAAAGAGGCTTGGACTTACTGTATCTTGAGAGACCAGACCAATATTTCTCCTCAAACTCTCGATTCGTATGCCTCTAATATCCAAACCATCAATCAGAATGGAGCCTGTCAGTGAGGAAGTAAACCTTGTCATGCTACAGCAGGGATGACTTTTGTATTCATCATTGAGGATCAGGTGCTAAAGAGAATTCCAGACTGTGTTGTTGTGATGACAAAACTGCTGACCTTGTAAAGGATCATATAAGCGAAGGAGGAGTTTTACAAGAGTCGTTTTCCCTCCTCCTGATGGTCCACACAGGGCAACTATTTCTCCCGATTTAATATGCATGTCCATGTTTTTCAATACAAGAGGTCCATTGTCTCCATATCTAAAAGAGACATTAGAGAATTTTACTTCTCCAGCAACACAATCTAAGTCAACAGCATCTGGGTTCACAATTTCCTGTACATTTATACATAGTAGATATTTAGTAGATATTCAGGCACACTCAAATGCGTGATTCTAAAAGTTATAATACCAATACTAATTGCAAGGATGTTCAATATAAAAGTAACCTACAGTGAAAGAACTAAGAAATTTTATGTTAGGAAAGATCAGTCATCATACAAAGTAGAGGATGAAAGAAGCAAAGTGTAAAACAACCACCTAATAAGTAGGAGTTTTCAAATTCTAAGAGAATGAAAAATAGATAGAATTGATTTGGTGGCCATTGGAGAGCAATTTTTTTATTTCAGCAATTAATGCATAATATGAGTAAAAGATGAAGATTATCTGGCTTGCAATAATCACATCAACGGTAGCAGTTGTAAGTATTTAACTCTTAAATCTGACAGCGTGTATTTTCTTGTTTCAGAGGTCCAAGGTACAAGGATAAGTTATTCTGTCTCCTAACTTAAGGAGGAAACCTAATTCTAATTCTGCTGCTCCCCATCCTACATGCCATTATCAAAGTCATAGCTAGCGTAGGACCATCACACCTAGGAAAAGAAATCACGAGCATTTCCTTAGAAATAAACAAGTTATATATTTACCTCAGGTTCAAACCTTGTCAAATTAAATAAGCGCTGAATTGCTGGCTCTCCTTGTTTTAATTCGTTGTATGCTTTTCCCACATCCTGCGCAACTCTTAGATTCAGATTGAAAGCTAAGATTGCTCCACATGCTGAGCCATTATAACAACATGAAGCAGCATGAGAGAAGTCTAGCTGAATAAGTAGTAGAACAGCAACAGACAGTCAAAAGAAGAAAGTGAAACATAAAGGTAAAGTCACTTCCAATTTAAATGGGATAGAGAAGTTAATCAAATTTATGAAGCTAATCAAATTTATGAAGCCTCACTCTCGAGAAAAGCTTCTTCTCTTCAGGGAAAGCTTTAACTTATTCACAGCATAATTCAAAGATTCTAATGGATGTCTTCTGATGCGAAGACGACCTCCTAACTAACTTTGTTCTACATCGTTTAGTTCAGTACCTGTATACTTTGGTACTTATAAATCAACAATTCATAAGGTAAAGTTATCTTATGGTTAATTCTATTTGAATGTTGTGCTGTTTGATTATCATCCCAATGCCCCAAAAAAAGAAGCAATTGTACGGGGTCCTAGACTCCCACATAAAATTCTCTATATTTATTCTAAAATGTGGATAATTTTAACTAATTGGTCCTTGCTTCCTTTGTCTTTTAGCCAATTTGACTAGTCATTTAACAGTTGGTTTAAGCGAAAAACATCATATCAACTTCAAATTTGAATTCTTGAAATTTGTCGAAGTTAATCAGGAAAAGTATTAGTTAGGAGTGAGTTATGTACATGGGATATTTTTACTTTTTTAAGACTAAGTGCATGGACTAATTATCTTATTCCAAAGATCGGAGACAAATCAGAATTCCAAACAAATGAACTTACAGAAACATAATCCTTCCAATAGTTGAAGCATTACCTGGATAGGGGAGATCAACAGAACCAGGGACGTTACAAAAGAAACCATGGCAGAGCCATCAAATGAACCTTTTGAAAATAGCAGCGTGCCAGCGCTAAATGTGAATAAGACACCAAAATATAATGCCTGAATCAACTGAGGAATAAAAGCCTTCAACTTCTTCTTTCCCATAGTCGCAGATAGGTCAGCAAAAGCAAGTGACTGGAACTTCTTGCTTTCACAGGACTCGGCATTGTTTACCTTCACAAAAAGAATTGACGGGAGGATCTGTAATGAGAAGTAATTTGCCTTCAGTAGGCGTCGAAAGCTTGATTCTTTGTATATAAGGAAGACTATAACATAGAACAAAAGAAGTTGGAAAAAGGGGGAGAAGGCGGAAAAAGTTTTCTCTCTGTGTTGGAATGCCCCTGAGCATACCTACATTTTGGAAAGCAAAGGTATACCACTAAGAAGCTATTGCGCTTTGATGAAAACTTTCATATTGGGATGAAATGGCCACGAATAACACAATGGATACACAGAATTCATATGGACAAACCAACTAGTTTTGGATCACAGCCAGTTGATAGATTCATACATATGCTTGAGAAAATGAAATCATAACCAAAAACACTTACCTCGTTCAGATAGGAAGAGAGAGAAGCGACAGCAAGATGTGCCTCGTTCGATACATCACGAAGTTTTTCACCCAAGTAACCAATCACAAAACCCATCAATGGAATCACCTTAAATAACACCCGTCAAGTTTCAATATAAACTCATCAGACGTTCAAATAATTCATAATAATAGAAGGAAAGAACTAATGCATCTTTTGTCACCAAGGCGGAAAGTAATGATAGAACAGGGTTGATGACCAACATCTGAATTGCCATTGCTGATAATTGAAGACTACTTGGTACAATCGTCTGTAAATAACAAAGCATAAGATTTAGAAAGATAAGTGATGGGGTTTGTTGAAGACATAAAATTAAAAGTGTTCATTCTCTAACAACTTAAAATTTTCATGAAATAATTCATATCGTGCAACATGGTACGAATAGCACTCACAAGTCTTGAGTCCAATGAACACTCATCAAAAGAAAATCTTTATATGTGCTTAGTCCAACAAAAAGAATCACACCACAAGTAAGGGACATTTGCAAACATAAATAAATATCCAAGTTTAGATCTCATGGCCACCAGGGGCAAAGCTAGGGTCAACAGAGGGAGTTCACTTGAATACCTTTTGCTAGAATATTATACAATGTAAATAGGGGGGAAACAATTTTTTTGGGTTATATATAAGCTGTTAAAGATTCTAGTCTAGTGTAGTGGTTCATGGAATTCAGATAATGCTTTTGGTCACAGGTTCAAATCCTATCTATGACATGCCACCCATCGCAACAAATATTTCACATGCTTGATCCAGGAATAAGAAAATATTTCTATGTGCTTAGTCCAACAAAAGGAATCAGACTACAATGAAGGACATTTGCAAAATATAAATATTTATCAGGGTATAAATCTCATGGCCACCACGAAGCTAGGTTCAAGCAATGGGGTTCAATTGAATCCACTTCGCAGGAAAATTATACCAGGCAAATACGGCAAAAACGACTTTTTGGTTATATATAAAGTGTTGAATCCTCTTGAATAAGGAAAGGTCTAGTCTATTCTAGTGGTCAATGGGTTCAAAGACAGGTTCAAATCCTATGTATGATACCACCCATCAAAACAAATAGCTCACACGCTTGATCCAAGGGAGTAATCGTGAGAGGGTGGTCGCAAGCACAACAAATCATATAAGTGTCCCCTTATAAGTTATAGGCACAATACATAGACAGACACCTTAACTTGGCCTCAATTGCCAACTAAACACTCCAACTTTGAGAATGCAAACTTTTTAGATAATAATGCAGTTCACACAGTTCAACTCACATTCAAGAGAGAATAAACAGTATCAGCAACATCAGAAGCTTCAGCAGTAATCCTATACGCAACATCTCCAGCAGCGATCCCACTTTCTCCCTCAAAATACCCTAAATCTCTCTGCAGAACCTTACGGAAAACACGAACCCTCATCTTGTAGACACAATTCAACGCAGCTTCCCATAGAAACACTTGCTGCAGATAATTCCCAACGAGTCGAACGAAAAACAAACCTGCAGATAATTAAGGGCCCCTTTGGCCATGAGTATTATTCACTTTTTTCTGAATTCTTTTTTCCACTTTATTTGAAAATTTTGGCCATGAACACCTAAAACCTGGCTTTCACTTTTTTTCAATTTCAGTACATCAAAACAACCAAATATTCTTTGCAAAAACTATAACTAAACACAACTCTATCTTCTAACTCCAAGTTCAAAATTTCCAAGTAAAGTGAAAAATATTTGGTTTCTATGGACAAACGCCTACTTAATATTTATAATTAATATTATAAATATTACACATGGATGGTAAAACGGAGGGTATTTATGAAACATTTTCGATACGTTAGGAGCATTTTTGGCCCTTTTCCGAGTTATCAATATATAGAAGCAAAAAACGAAGGGAAATTATCAATAGTATACAGCCCAACATAAAATATTATGCCACGTAGCCATATTTTCAGTTTATACAATATTATACAACATTACATCTGGGGAAAGCATTATACATAATGTATTAGCCCCGTATAAAAGGTATTTATACAAAAATATGGGCTAAACCGGCTAACAAATTCAAAATAAGGGCTAAAGCACGTAAATATTTTTTCCAAGTAGACATAGAGAATGTTTGGATTGGCTTTTTAAGAATAGCTTATATAAGCTAAAAGCCATAAGTTGGGAATATCCAACTTTCGACTTTTATCTTATTTTTGTACTTTTTGGCCTAAAAAACACTCTTAAGTATACAAAAAGTAGAAAACGAACTTAAAAGCCAAAAAGCACTTAAAATAAGCCAATCCAATTCCAAATACCCTCGTAGAGCGTAATTTGACCAAAAAATGAATAAGTACCATCGAGTAAAACGAAAACAAACCTCCTAAAACCAAACACTCTTCTTTGAGCTTCACAGCATCCAATGGATTCATTAAAAGCGAGAATTTTCCCAATTTAAAAACTAAAAACACAAACTGCTTTTCCACCAAAAGTACTTTTTGAAAAGAACACATTTCAAAATAACGGAAAGGTCTTTCTGCCACACCGATGTTGGTCACAATGACCCAAATGAGGGTAGCACAGTAAATTTGCATGGGTATCTAAGACAAATTTAATAATTTATACTTAATATCCTTCCCTTCTAAAGTTCATATTAATTCAAAATTGTACATGTAAAGGTTATGATGGTCTTTTCATAGGTGTGGCCAAATTGGTGTGGTAGTTTGGCATGCCTGTATGCACAATTAAGTTTCTTGTTGTCTATTCTACTTTCACTCTTTTTTTCTACAAGGGTCTATTTTTGTTGTTTCCCACGCGGTGCTGATACTTTTTTTTTGCACGGATTGTCCTTCATTTGGGGTGGTCTTTAATTTTTGTCATTCAAATTGGTGGTCTTTAAGTTTTGCCCTTCGCCTAATACCCTCAGGTTGTAGGTTCGAATCCCAGCTCAATAAAAAAAAAAACATATGCAAATTCTGCCTTTAAGGCCCGCAACAATGAAATTCTGCCTGAAGGCCAAAAGTTAAAGACCACCATTTTGAGGGACAAAAATTAAAGACCACCCCAGCGAAGAGCAATCCTGCAAATTGCCCGTTTAGCAGCTCTCTTCAAAATAAACTGATTTTAGAAGTTTTACCAAACATCAAATTAACTCGAAAAGCGAAAAACGTCACATAAATTAGAGTAAGTACAAGGAGTTTAACGAAAGACGAACCTCCTAAAACCAAACACTCTTGTCTGAGCTTCACAATATCCAAAGGATTCATTAGAGACGAGAATTTTCCCAATTTAGGAACAATTTTACTGAGAGAGTAAACGGAAATTGCACTACATAGCCATCCGTATAGAATTGGTTGCCATTCTGAGAGGAGATATGGTTTAAGTGGAGTCAAAGAGGTCAACGGAGATATCAATTTGTTGCCGGAGTTCGTGGCGGCGGCGCGTGCGGATAAAGTTAAGTCGGCGCGTGTGGATAAAGTGGATGATGATTTTATTGTTAAGGTGGCGCGTGTGGATGATGATTTTATTGGTTTGGTGACGTGGCACGGGACGGTGAGTTTGTGGTGGCGATAGGGCGGCGAATGGCGGTGACACGGTGGTTTTGGATGAATTAGAGACATTTTCCGGTGGAAATTTAACAGTTGGAAGGTAATTCGCCGCTATAATATATGGATAGACACCTTAAGTTTTTCAATTGACAACTAAGCACTCTAACTTTTGAGAATATATATTTAGACATCTTAATTTTCTCAATTGGCAACTAATTGTTTCAATTTTAAAAATGCATATCTGGATACCTCAACTTATCACCATTATGTCTAGTAGACACTTGATACTTACGTGATACATAAATTTTGAAGGTATTATTATTTCAACTCACATTATAAAAATGAGTTGTGGGATCTAGATAATAATCCTTTTAAAAGTTATAGTGTTTGATCCATTATAAATGTTAAATTTAAGTGTCTATATATGCATTCCATCATGTTTATATCTTTAAATAATTTTAATTTAAACACAAAAGTTACTTATAAAAGTAGTATAACTTAATCATAATTAAATTATAAAAATATATCTCGTATTTATTTGATTGGTGTAACACTTGAGTGTGATTAATTTGTTTTTCCAAAATTTAATCAACAGACGAGAATTTTCTCAATTTAGGAACAATTTTACAGAAATTATATTTATACGTATAATTTACACATATAAATATAATCAAATAATAATTAGCCCTTAAGATTCATGTTTTTAAGCGAAAATGATTAAAAATCTCCCTGAATTATTTGAAATAAATCAACTTTATTCCCGGCTATTATGTTGTTTGGCTAAAACATGCCCCTGCAGGCACCAACTAGCCAAATAGCTTTAAAATATCCTTTCTACTAACGGTACCTTCAAAATAAGAAAGAAAAAAAGGGGGTCAATTTTAAGCTTGAAGCCTTAAATATTCCAAATGGAGAAGTTTTACCCTCCATTTAACATTCAAGACAAGTGCTCTTAATTATAATAACTGAGCAAAAATTTATATTAAAGATTATGAAATTACTTTCACCATTTTAAATTACAATTTTTATAGGAAGCCCAATTTTATGTTTTATATAAAGATGTGTGGATGATGATTTGGTTGTTAAGGCGGAGGTGGAAATAGGGGAATTAAGGATGATATTAGTAATTGGTTTGGTTAATTGGCAGGGGACGGTGAGTTTGTGGTGGTGATGGGACGTGAAGGGGCGCGATACGGCTGTTTCAGGTGAATTAGAAACATTTTCCATTGTAAACTACACAATTAGTAGAAGGTAATTTGCGCGCTTACGTGGCAGTTGCTCCCCTTATTAAGTGGCAGTTGCTCCCCAAGAAAATGTTTTCCTATTTTCTCTTGTTTGGTTGCACTTAAGATCTTGGAAAATATTTTTTTATTTTCCTCAAAATAGGAGAAAATATTTTTCATAAAAATTTGAGGGAAAAAACATTTTCCATAGTAATATAAACACACCAATGCATTTCCTAACCCAACCCGGCATGTTCCCCCACCCCGCACTCCGACCACACCCACAAACCAAACTCGACCTCCCCCCTCCACCCCAACCCCCCGCCCCCAACACCCCACCCCTATGTGTGTTTTTGACCCAAAGAGTCATGTGGCCCAGTAAAAAGATGCCAACACATTAAAATTGTGTGTTTTTGGACCAAAAGGTGGACGGTGAATAATTTTAGATATCTTTTGGTCAAAAATACATTTTAAGTTTGTGAGTTTCCTACCTGAACTATCAGGCGTTTGTGTTTCCATTGCATTGTTAGAATCCAATTAGTCATTATTTATTCCTAATTAATCATTTAAAGAAACAGACTAATTTTAACTGAGGGTCCGTATGAACGATTTAAAATTTTCTTGCCATGCTACATGAAACAGATATTCGGAAGGTCATAGCAAAATATTGTTGATTGATCGAAGTAAGAAGCAAAAATATTCGATAAAATATTCCTCAGTAATATTATTATGACTCTCGAAGTCGTGTGTGGTCGAAATACCAGACTAATTTTTCATTGTTATGTTTAGCTTGTAACTTACGGGATGGTGAAGCGAAATCCAATTATTCCATAAATTGTTCACGACAATCGCTTAAGTTGATAAAAAGAAAAATGCAAATTAATGAATCCACTCGATAATCCTTTTTTTTTTTTTTTTTTTTTCAGTTGTAGGTACTATATTTACACTCATAAAACAGCTTTATTTATGCTCTGGTCACTTCTATCCCAACCATTAGCCACTAGGGGTGTAAGTTATATTTTATACTTTGGTCATTTTCTCAGTCCTACTATTTGGGAGAAAAAAGTTGATGTAAGAGGACGAAGCAGTCCTCACGGGCTTCACGTTTCTATACACGGCTGGTGTAAAGGACTTTTCACACTATTAGATCATTTAAAAACTCAAATATGCTATCGAATTATCTGAAATGATTCATTCATGTCATTCGTTAATAATTGGGTTCATTTATACCATCTTCGTGACATATTTGGTTCATTCATATCACTAATCACTAACGGATCCTACTATTATCAGATTTAGTCACGTGACATTATCTAAACCCTTCATTAATTACCACCTCCCACCCCATTCATCCCTTTTTACGAGTGACATATGTGAGCCATTTCGTTAAGTTCAGTGGCATATTTGAGTCTTTTCACGGTCCCTTAAAATACTCAAATTTTACCATGAAAAGACATACATACTTGTAATTCACACACTTATATATACTTCCACACCCAAATACACCTCATCAGTGTACTTTCTTTCGAACCTGTCTATTCTTTTTTTTTTTTTTTCTTTAAGTAAATTTTATGTGTTTTTTTAAAATCTTTTTAAAGAGCCATAAAGTACGTGTAAATTGCGAATGATGTAGAATAAGATTAGATTCATAATCTAATTAAATAAGAGAGTATAATTTTTTTCATGTAAAATAATAATGTTATTATATAAGGGACAAACTTGTCGTCATAAGTTTTTTATTACATAAAGTTAGAAAATATGGATGTTTATATAGGAATATGATTCTAAAAAGTTGAATGTCATACATCAATGATAAACAGAAAAATAACATAAATTAATATTATTACCCAAGAGAACCCAATGCCGGCTGAAGGGTAAAACAGCCAAAGCAATGGCTTTAGGCCTCCAAAATTTTAGGGACCCCATTTTTCAATAGTAATGGTTTATGAATTATTATTTTTAAAGTAATAATTTGAGTATCTTTGAATAAATCGATTATAAAAAAAGTATTTATAACTTTGAATCGCAAAAAGTTAGGAAAACAAACTTCAAATAAAAATGTATGGACACTCATCAAGATTTGGCTTTAGGCCACCGATAATCTTGAGCTGCTCCCGAGAGAGTCATGTATTATAAGGGATTGAGAAAAGGCTCACATGTCATTAGACTTAACGAAATGGTTCATATATGCCCCTCATAAAAAGGTGCGGGAGTTACAAAGTAATGAAAGGTTTAGATAATGTCACGTGACAAAATCTGATAGTAGTAGGACTCCCTTAGTGGTTAGTGGCACGAATGAACCAAATGTGTTACGGCGATGACATAAATGAATCTAACTATTAACAAGTGGCATGGATGAGCCAATTCAGATAGCTCGATAGCGTTTTCCCCTAGTTTATATAAGTGGAACTAAATTAAAACATATAATCTGCTATAATAGGTTAAGATTACTCCAATAGTGTAAAAATTCTTTAAACTATCTACATTACAAGTTAAATCCAAAATAGCCCATTTGTACTTCCATCAAGCGGACACAAACCAATCATCTCATTTAGAATATTCTTAACGTAGATATTTTGACCAAAGTGAAAATATTTTCCTGTGATTTTGATGAAGTAAAAGTTTCATTAAAAAGGCATCAAGAAAATGCAGAAATTACAAAAGAGGTTGTGCTAGCTCCTCTACAAGAGAAGAAACCGAGTAGGATTAGGGAGCTAACAAAATCCAAAAATTGATCACTGCTATTACTCTAACTAAATAAGTTTAGCAAACATCTAGCTCTTAGGGAGTGGCTTGGAGTTGAAATTTCATCAAAATGTCAGCAGTTCCTTTTTTTCAAAAACACCAAAAGATAGCTGCATGATCATCAATCCAAATCTTCGTGATGGCTTTATCAACTCTCCATAAAAACCAGCTTCATATGCCATCTTCAATTGTGTGTGGCAAGACCCAGCTGAGTCCAAAGTAGAAATGAACATGTTTCAAAGGTCAACAAATATGGATACTTTCTGAATTTTGAAGACACATGTAACACCTTCTGACAAATTGAATGCATCTTCTGTTGAGGTTGTCCTGAGTCAAACATGCTTCATCGAGGGATGTCCAGCTGAAATTTCCGTTCTTTTTGAAAGGCAAAATAGTAATAGAAATTCATAAAACTTCAGGCGCCATGTGCTTGCTCATTACGGTCTAGTTCTGACAAAGGGATTTTTGAGCAAAAAAATCTCATCAAGGATAGTTCTAACCTATGTTGCTCGGACCCTCCAAAAATATTGCCGCACCCGTGTCGGATCCTCCAAAAATGTATTGCTTTAGGAGGATCCGACACACACCTCGCGGTATTTTTAAAGAGCCAGAGCAATATATAGCTTCTAACAATCAAAACCACTTTTAGACTACATTGTAGCGGTAACGAGATCTTGATTTGGAGTTGACATCAAGAAATGTCGCAACAACATGTGAAGAAGTTCTAGGAAACTTCAAAACCTCCTCTGATGCCTCTTCTGATATGTCAGCGGGGTCATCCCAAACAATAATTAGTTTTTCTAATACATGTGCATTCTTCAGGAAAAACCTTAGTAGCTCCATCTCATTGTCATCGTATTTGAAACCAGCCAACTTAATCGATTTTAGATGAGATTCCAAGCACATAAAGCTTTCACTAGGTTCGTGCAGCTTCCAGTTTTCATCCCAGCCATCAATCTCATCGGAAAACAAACTAAGAACCTCTAAATTAGGAGAATGCTTGAGCAATAGCATCATGACTTCCATGCAAATATCATCAATTGCCACTTTCAATTTTAAGGACTTGAGCTTATAAAATGTGACCGGGAAGTTTCTTAGTCCATGTGTTACATTATACAGACCGGAAACGGAAGCCATGCATAATTTCAAAGCTGATGTAGAAGGGACATTCTTGATCATCTTAAGCACGCACATGCCAATTTCTTTTATTAGACCATGTGCATCAAAAAAGAAGAGGTTAACAACTTCTATAGAGAAGAGACTCTCTATAATTATATTCTTTGCCATTGGAGCACCATATTTCAGGACCTTGAGATTCGGGCAAGAAATCTTGATGTTGCAATTGCTGTAACTTTCTGCATAGTTAGCATAGTTTAGTAGAGACACATAAATCAGAGACGTCGAAGCAATATCAAGCACAGTCATTGTTCCAAAAGTACAATCTCCCAGTATCAATTTTTCTAGGACAGGACATTTTGAGAACAAGCAACTGGTCAAATGCTCGTTTGATAACTCAACTCCCACAAGATGAAGCAATTTGAGCTGGGAAAATCCCATATGATTAGGCACCTTCAGTATGGCCCCATTAAGCTGTAATTTCAAAACTCGTAAAGATTCACTAGTCGCAACACAATATGGCAACTCAAATGGCTCAGTAGGACCAAAACTTAACACAAGTTCTTGAACATTTCGCCTTATTGCCACACGAACCCAACGGAAAATAGCTCCCTCATCAAAAAGATTGCCACAATAGAGCTTAAAGCAAACAAGATTATTCGCGCATTGGGAAATGAAGACCCAATGGATAAAATCATTGAATGTCTTAACCATTTCCCAGTCCCAAGGCCGATTAATCCGTTCATTACCAAAGCGAATAATATCGAAATGCAAGTAAGGCATTGTCCTCCATATATAGTTCCATCTTTTTGACAAAATCCCTAACTTAACCACATCAAAAATGTAAAGAGATGAAAGTATATTGTGAAGTATATCATCAGGCACGTAGCTTATTCTATCAATACCTTCACTTGAACTGTTAATGGATTCAGCTAATAACTTGGGGTTCTTTGATGATTTTTCCATCAAATCTTCAATTTTTTGAACTATTAAAAAGCAGGAAACAAGACTGAATTTTAATGAATAGTGAGATAACCTTACTTAGGAAGATTTATCAGTCTGGTTTTGGAACAACATGCCGCCAGTTTTACAGAGAATGATAGCGATAGAGTGCAAGGGTGTACCAAATTATATAGGGAAAAGGCTCAAAAATTACACATCTATTTTCTTTTATCAGCTAAGTTTATCCTCTGTGTTACAAGTTGGGGCATATTATACACCTGTTTTTACCAAAGTTAACAAAAGTAGGCCTCAATTGGTCGTCTAAAAGATCCTATATGTCATAGTTTATAAGGCTGAAAATCATTTACGATCCCCAACTTTAAAAATCAAACTCCATAGGCATTTTAAACAATAAACATTCTCTCCCTTTATTTTAATTGACTTTTTTAAAATGCTTATTTTACTCTTACATTATCAACTTTTATCTTTTTTTTTTTTTTACTTCTTTAAAATCATGATTTTTTAACTTATGTAACAAATTTCTAATAAAAAATAAATATTACCTTCGAAGAAAAAAGTAAGAAATACTAATTGAGTATATAAGTTAATGATGTTCTATAATAAAGTAAATTAGCAGAATAAATAAAAAACTAATTTTATTAGAATAATCAAAATTTTAATATTTATTTATTATACAAGTGAAAATAACATGTCATAATAACTTCATAAATATATTTCTATGCAGGTAATGCAAAAACAATGAAAAAGTAGAGGCAATTTTTAAAATAATTTATTTATATTGTAAATGAACTTTATTATAATTTAAGAAATATTCCATTAGTGACAACTAAAACTTTTTTAATTATACAAGCAATAGACAATAAGAGAGAAGTGAAACTCAAATATACATACATGCATGCACATACATATATACATACTTACTGCATATAATATTGAAATAACAATAAAAAATAGCATTAGATTTTGTTACATATTCATAAAAGTATTATTCTACTTATAATGTTAATGAATTTAAATAAGAATCTATAAAAATCTAGATTAATTTTATATATATATATATAATATAAATGTGTTACATAAATAGAGAATTGAAAAAAATAAGGGTGCAATAGTCATTGCATAGGATAAAAAAGGGGTTTGTGGGTAGTGTGTGTGTGTGTGGGGGGGGGGGGGGGGGGGGTTGGGGGAAGAGAATGTCTATTGTTCGTAGTTGAAGGGAGAATTTGATTTTTAAAACAAAGTTCGATTTCACCCTAGTTTATAATAACACATGTAACTTGCTATAATAGGTTAGATTACATGAATAGTGTAAAAATTCTTTAAACTAACTATATTACAAGTTAAGTCCAAAATGCCCCGCGTATACTTCCATCAAGCTAATAACTTGGGGTTTTTTGATGATTTTTCCATCAAATCTTTCATTTTATTAACCATTAAAAAGCAGAAAAAGACTGATTTTTCAATGAGTAGTGAGGTTACCTTATGTCAAAAAGATTAATCAGTAGGATTTGGAAGCCAAAACAAGAGAAATGACAAAAATGGTCCCTTATTAACATAAGGTTGGTTCAAATTTCAAAATAGTCTCTTATGTATGCAATTAACAGTTTTGGTCCTCAGTTTTGGTATGAAGGAAAATGTTTTTTCATGGAAAATGTTTTCCAAGAAAATAATTAGTTTTCTTATTCATTTTCTTGTATTTGGTACGCAATTTGAAAAATGTCATTTTAAGAGAATCTGCATATGTTCAAAGCAAAATCACTATGAAGTTAAAAAATGAAAATTAATATTTTTTGGAGGGTGGTGGGAGTAGGGTTGGGCAAAAAAACCAAAAAAAAAAAAAACTTTTTTAAAATTAAAATTAAAATTTTTTGGAGGGTGGGGGGGGGGGGGGTGGGTGGTGTAAAAAATCTCTTAATTTTTTTTAAAACGACTTTTTTTTGGGAGGATAGTGGGGTCGGGGGCTAGGTGGTGGAAAAATCCAAAAAGAAAAATTAAAAAACTTTTTTTGGGAGGGGGAGGGGTGTGAAAAAACAGAAAAAAATAAAAAAATATTTTTCTTAAAAAAAAATAATTGGAGGTTGGGGTGGGGGTGAGTGGTGGGGGAAGAGGGGGGTAAGAATTTTTCATTTCTTCTAAAAATTTATAAAAGTAAAATAAAATATATATAAAAAAAAAAAAATCGAGGAGGGAGGGGTGGGGGGTGGGTGGAAGGTAGGGTAGGGTTTGGGTTGGGTGGGTGATGGAAGGTGGGGGTTTTTAGGGTGTGGTAGGGTGGGGTATGGTTTGGGGTGGTGGGTAGGGAGGGGTGGGTTGGGTTTTGTTGGTGCAGGGGTGGAGTTTGGGGTGGGGCATGCGGGGTGGTTGGGGAATACATTGATATGTTTTTGTTAATCCGGAAAATGTTTTCCATAAAAATTGATGGAGAACATTTTCACTTATTTGGAGGAAAACATTTTCCAAGATCTGAAGGGCAAAATTAAAATAGGTTATAAGAATTAACGAGAGAGAATTAAATTTATTAAATATTAATATAATATGTGAAAGAATGATTTTAAAATATTAAAAATAAAAATTAATAAATACCTACGTAATAGATTATATATATATATACATGGCATTATATATTTATATTTAGTAGCTATAGTTTAAAATAATTACATCTCATAACTAATTATAATATATTAAATACAACTTATAGCTACATTTTCAAATAAAGTGAATATAAAAAATTTTTTGCGTAAGGAATACAATTGGCGTGAATACAACCGAGTTGAATACACATGACTAATTTTTGAAAAAAAATTTATTGCCATGAATAGGTAAATTTGTTTTATGAATACAGCGAGCCATTTTTTGAATACAGCAGAAAAACAATAGCTATGCCATGTAAATATTAAAACTGTAGCTATGTCAAAATTTAAACCCCCAAAGTATAGTCATTTATGTAAAATTCCCATTATATATACCTTATAAAATTAGTACTTAGTAATTTTGGGCCTAAATATTATGAGGCCTAAAGAAAACATTTTTTGAGCGGATTGGCCTTCCTTTGGGGAGGTCTTTATTTTTGTCCTTCGCCTAATACCCCGAGGTTAAGGATTCGAATCCCAGCTCAGTAAAAAAAAAAAAAAAAAATTCGCAAGGCATATTTTTCAGAATTTTGGCTTGAAGTTAAAATCCTGCCTTAAGGTAGGATTTTGAAGGCAAGATATTGCCATAAGGCAGGATTTTAAAGGCAAAATTATGCCTGGCGAATTCAAACTTTACCTTGCGAATTTTTTAAATTTTTGATTGCGCGAGAATTCGAACCCGAAACCAAAAACTTTTTAGCGAAGGGAAAAAGTTAAAGATTTTAAATTTGAGGGATAAAAATTAAAGACCACCCCAAAATAAGGGCATTCGTGCGAATTGGCCCAAGGAAAATGCTTTATTTGCTTTAGGGCAGAGCCAGCAGGGGACCAAGCAACAACCCATAAAACAAAGTGAAATATGCACATACTGCTTACACATAATTAAGCACTAAAAAGTGTACAGGCAAAACATATATCTTAGATTCAACTTGATATGAATACTCGATGTGGATAAATTTTCTTTATATTTGTAAGTATTTTGATTACTCAACTAAGTACAAAATCTACTCAATTTTCTCTCTCTCTCTCTCTCTCTCTTTTTTTTTTAAAAAAAGTAATCATACTTTTTAATTCCTTGATTATTAATAAAATTTTGATGTTTGTCCTTAGCTAAATATGAGTGGATTGGGCTAACTTATATACATGTTTTTGTGTGGATTGTCCTTCAAAGGCGCTGGTCTTTACTCGAGCAAAAGTTAGGCTTTAAGGCAGAGATTTGCCTTAATGTAGAATTTATCTAAGGCAAAAGTTTGCCTTAAGGCAGAGGTTTGAGGCGAAAGTTTGCCTTAAGACATATTTTTTTTCCACTTAGGCCTAACTTTTACCCGAGTATGCCTACTTTGCTACGAAACTCTGCATTGCGATTTTTTTTAACTAAACCGGTGTTCAAACCTAAAAACTCGGATATTTTAGGCGAAGGGCAAATATTAGTGACCAGCAATTTGAGAGGCAACCCGTATAAGGACAATCATCCATATTGCTCACTTATATATGAGAGTAGTGGATTGGGCACAGGTTGGCTTTACTAAAGTTTGGGTTTGCGCCTTGTGTACCCCTGACTTAGTTTTAAATATACTCCATAATATCTTTTCATCTCTTTACATTTTTGAGACCTTGGATAACAATTAATAGCACTCTCAATCGTTCTACCTTATTTTCATTCTTCATAAGGTAGTACCGGTGGAATGAAAGCAACATCACGTGGGACTAAATAGGAGCCAAATCCAGCACTTTAATTTCCATAGGAAGAATCAACTGAAATCTCCATTCCATAAATCAGCTATGACACCTTATGGTTATGGAAGATTTTTAATTCTTTGCTTGTCCATTCTCCTTCTGCGATCACGTAGCTTTAGCAAGGAATCACTTAGCACATCTCCTTTGCAACTTCGTGGCTTTGGGAGACACTATTTGGAGCGCCTCCCTCCCTTACAACTTTAATGGAGAACCGTTTGGATAGACAAAAAGAGATTTGTCCCTATAGATTGCCCCCATTGTTAGAGATTAGATCTGATTTGCGAGAGAAGAGATGAAGGGCAGATTTGGTCCCCCTGGGCGTGCTAGAATTTGTAAACAACAAATTTCGGAGTCGAGAACATAAATAATCAAGACAAGAAAATTGAGTAGCAAAATGTAGTATTTGATTTCAATAATGTTGAGTGTTACAATCTCTATATAATCCTCTGATTCTCCAACAATAATGTAAACTATGTTGAACTTGAATTTGATTTAGATTAAGGGCCTGAGTAGCTTGATCTGGAACCTTCGTCTTTGATTTGGATTATTTGCCACGAACAAGTAACTTGATCTTGAACGCCTTGATATTCGTCTTCGTTCTTAGTCTTCAACTTGGACTTGAACTTGTAGAGAAGTATATGGTATTTGATCGACAAGCTCTCTTCTAGCCTTTTGTTCTTAATTCCTCCTTTTTTGTGAGTTATGAGGACCCCTATTTATAGTTTTAGGAGAGGTGTAGCTCTGCGATCTGATTGGCCAGAGCATGTCATCCGTACACTTGGCATGACTTCATTGGCTCATTAGATTTGACTTGGATTGACACCTCATTTGACACATGACATGGCCCTGGATTTGGAGATGGAATTGGACTTTGGGCTATTAAAGTGGACTCATCATTTGGGGCCCAATTAAATGGATTAGCCCAATGTGTTGAAACTGGATGATATTAACCTCATTATTTGAACTATTTTCTTGAATATAGTTCAAATTAATTTATGGATTTGAATCCAATAAAAATTCATCTCTTACAAACTTATATTAAAAATTATGGATTACTTTCACCATTTTTAAATTACATTTTTTATACAATGCCCAATTTTATGTTTTATATAAGGTAAAAGGGTCAAAAATATCCTTTACTTTGGGAAAAGGGCTAAAAATATCATCTGAATTAATTTTGGGTCAAAAATACCCCTCTCGGCTCTCACCATTAAAGTTTTCAAATATACCCTCTCTTAATAGAAATTCCCAAATTCTTCAAAATAACCTGATTTCATTTTTAAAAATTGTTCCATTATTTAAGCCGACCCAACTAATAATAACCCGATTTCATTTCTTTGAGAGAATTTAAGGGGAATAAAATGATAGTATAGTGCATTTAATAAGGATGAAAAAGGTATGGTATTGAAATTAGATGTAACCGTTTTGGAATATGTCAGCAAAAATGAAGGAAAACATGTGGTCTCCTAATTTTTAGGAAGCTGTTTTACTACGGAACTCTTAATTAAATTGTTATGAAATGTTAACAATATGTAAATATTTTTATATTGTTGTCTACTTATGTTTTTTTCTCTTTTTTTTTTTTTAGGCCTAACTTTTGCCCGAATAGACCTACTTTGTTTTGAAACTCTGCATTGCGATTTTTTTTTTTTTTTACTGAGCCGGGATGCGAACCTAGAACCTCGAGTATTTTAAGCGAAGGGCAAAAATTAATGACCAGCAATTTGAAGGACAAAAATTAAAGACCCCCGGTATAAGGACAATCGTCCATATTGCTCACTTATATATATGAGAGGAGTGGATTAGGCTAACTTATAAAGCACATGTGCAGCTTACTAAAGTTTTGGGTTTAGGCCACAGGCCGCTAATTCAATTGTAATAATGAAAAATATAAACAAAATTATTGTAGATAATACATGGAGATATACATATTAGTGTCTACATTTAGTTTTATACATTTATTTCTACCAAGAAAAAGAAATTTTTATGCACAAAAATTAAAGTTGACATCCTAATAAGCATAAAACTGTGTGTTGAAAAGAAAAAGAAAAAAACGAATTCTGGAGAAATGGGAAAATAGAAAAAGGAATAAGAATATAGCATGTGGGTGTTAGTGGAAACCTCTTTTTCTCATAGCATTGACTTGATATCAAAATTAAAAAAAAAAAAATCTCTTAATAAACCTTAACTTTCTACAAATCGAAATGTTATAAAAATGAATACAGAACAGTATAAGTTCATATCAGAAACTTAATTACTAACTTTTAAATAAAAATAATAAGTCAATATCACATAAAAAGGTTTGAAGATATCAAGTTGTACCGCTTCAACATCATCTGGCGATAATATCTCCTTATATTAAGTTGTACCCCTGACTTAGTTTTAAACAAACCCACAATATCTGCATGCATGCTCTCATTTTCTGCAAAACTGGTAATTGTTAAAAAATGAATGATTTGATGGAAAAATCATCAAAGTTATTAGGTACAAGTGAAGGGATTGATAGAATAAGTTATTTGCCAGATGGTATACTCCACGATACCCTTTCATCTCTCGACATATTTGATGTGTTTCACTTAAGTATTTTGTCTAAAAGATGGAACTATATATGGAGGACAATGCCTTACTTGTATTTCGATATTTTTCGCTTTGGTAATGAACGGATTAATCGGCCTAAGGACTGCGAAATGGTTAAGACATTCAATGATTTTATCAATTGGATCTTAATTACCCAATGCGTGGAAAATCTTGTTTGCTTTAAGCTCTGTTGTGGTAATCTTTTTGATGAGGGGGCTATTTTCCGTTGGATTCGTGTTGCAACACGTCGAAATGTTCAAGAACTTGTGTTAAGGTTTGATCCTGCTGAGACATTTGAGTTGCCATATTGTGTTGCGACTAGTGAGTCTTTACGAGTTTTGAAATTACGGCTTGATGGGGCGATACTTAAGCTGCCTAATCATATGGGATTTTCCCAGCTCAAATTGCTTCATCTCACGGAAGTTGAGTTATCAAATGAGCACTTGACGAGTTGCTTGTTCTCAAAATGTCCTGTTCTAGAAAAATTGATATTGGAAGAGTGTATTCTTGAAACTATGACTGTGCTTGATATTGCTTCGACGTCTTTGGTTTATGTGGCTATAAAATCTGATGTTAAAGATGGAGAAATTTACAGAAATTGTAATGTCAAAATTTCTTGCCCGAATCTCAAGGTCTTGAAATATGGTGCTCCAATTGCAAAGGATATAGTTCTAGAGAATCTCTTCTCTATAGAAGTTGTTCACATCGTCTTTGTTAATCCGTGTGGCCCAGTAGAAGAACTTGGCAGGCTTGTGCATAAGATGATCAAGAATATTCCTTCTACATCAGCTTTGAAATTATGCATCGATTCCATTTCGGGTCTGCATAGTGTATCTCGTGAAGTAAGAAACTTTCCAGTCACGTTTTATAAGCTCAAGTCCTTAAAATTGACAGTGGGAATTGATGAATCCTGGATGCAAGTCATGATGCTATTGCTCAAGTATTCTCCTAATTTAGAGATTCTTAATTTGTTTTCTCATGAGAATTTTGATAGGGATAAGAACTGGAAGATGCATGACCCTAGCGAAGGCATTGTGTGTTTGGAATCTCATCTAAAGTTGATTAAGTTGACTGATTTCATGTATGAAGAAAATGAGATGGAGCTACTAAGGTTTTTCCTGAAGAATGCACAGGTATTGGAAAAACTAATAATTGTTTGGGCTGACAATGCTGACATATCAGAAGAGGCATCTGAGGAGGTTTTAAAGTATCCCAGAACTTCTTCACATGTTGTTGTGACATTTCTTGATTTCAAACCCAAACCAAGTTCTCCTTACCGGTACAATATGGTTTAAAAGAGGTTTTGATTGTTAGAAGCTATGTTGGATCCTAAAAAAACGTACTACTTTTGGAAGATCCGACGCGCATCTGACTACATTTTTTGAATGACGTACCCTTTTTGAGAGTTATTCTCTTTAAAACTAGACTGTATGAGCAGCCACCTGACACCTTAAGTTTATGAATATCTACTACTGTTTTGCCTTTTCAAAGAGCATAGAAAGTTCAGCTGGACAATCCTCAATGAAGCATGTTTGACTCATCACTCAGGACAAAGAAATGTTCAATTTGTCAACAGATGTTACATGCGTCTCCAAGATTTATAAAGTATCAGTCATCTGCACTGAACGGTAGTTGTTGACCTTATAAACATGTTCTATTCTATTCTTGGACTCGCTTGGGTCATGCCACACACAATTAAAGACACATATGAATGCTGGTGCTTATGAAGAGTTTCGTAAAGCTATGAAGAAGATCTGGATGTCCCTGCAAGTATTTGTGGTGCGTTTGGACAGAAAGGAATTGCAGAGGCTTTGATGGGATTTCGACTCCAAAACACTTCCTAAAAGCTAGATTTTTGTGTAACTTATTTAGCTTGAGCAACTTAAGCCCGGTAAATTGGGCTGATCAAATTTTAGACTTTGTTAGCTCCCTAGTCCTAGCATAGTCACTTATGTTGGAGCTAACACGACCTCTTTTGTAACTTCTGCATCTTCCGTTACTTCATTAAATAGTATGGATAATTTCTCTTTGCTCGAAATATCTAAGTAAAGAGCCTTTTTTTTTTTTTGGTTGAGACAATGAGTATTCTGGATCTAAATATATGGATTAAAGAGAGACTAACTAAATACTCATTCTTAACTAAACAGTTAACCTTACTTGTTTGGATGGTTGATACTATTGAATTGTATTGTGTTGTTAGTTTAAATATAATGTTCAATTTGATTATTTGTACTTATTGTATCGTCTCGTAAATCTATCGTATGCAACGATGAAAAGTCCTATTTCAATTTTATATAACGACCGATTTGCTGTGATCTCGTCGTTACTTTGTTCACCCCACCCCCCTCATTTTCTCTTTGCTTATTATCTAATAATCGTATTTATCTTTTATGCTTGTTATGCTTTCTATAGTATCATGCCATGGTTGCTTCACTCGTGAAATTTCCTTTTCTGACATGCTTTTTCTTGAGATCTCTTCTTAAAGTAACCACATTCTGGGAATTGATCACCCTCCATGTATCCCTCTACATAAAAAGTGAATCTTTTTTTTTTTTAAATTGCAAAAAACAAAACAGCATAAAACAAGAAAACTAACAAACACCAAAAAGGGTCTTACAGTAAATGAGTTTCTTGAAGAAAAACAGAGAAATTAGAAAAAAATTGAATCTTTTTCAAAGAACTGAAGAAAATAAAGAAAGAAAGCTAAACAATACTGAAAAGGGTCTTACAGTAAATGAATTTCTTGAGGAAAATGAAAGAGAATTAACAGAACCAGTCCAAGAAGAAGAATTACAAGTGGTGTGAATTTTGGAAGTTGAAAAGGCGGATTTAGAAAGTCGAAAAAAATGGTGAGAAGCCATTGTAGAGGAGAAAGAAGCAGTGGCTTCCATGGAAAAAAATGAGAAGAAAACAATCAGAATAGGAAAAGTGGATTAAAGATTGAAGCTTTATTTTTCTTCTTCGTTCACTTTTTCTTTCTATCAGACTGTTGGTTGGTACTTTGGTTTATTATCCATTAGCACAGAGGTGTAATCTATTGGTCTATCTCCTAGAGTACTACTAGTAGCTAAGTTGTAGTATTGTGTGCATAGGGGACTACCTTAATATCCTACTCCCTCAACTCATTTTGCCTTTTAATTTCCCCACTCTTTTGGCCTTTTTGGGTTTTCCTATTTACTCCCTCCGGTCTAAAATAATTGAGGTTTTAAGTTTGGACACATAGATTAAGAAATTTACTAACTCTTAAAAGTTAAGAGGGCTTTGGACAAAGATACCCTTAATTATGATTTTATTTTCTTTTTAGGTTGACATAATTATCAAGAGATATGAGATTGTGTTAAGGGTAAATTTGGAAAAAAGAACTAAATACCTTCTTGATAGACTATAACCTTAATAATTTTGAACCAACTTTTAGAAGCTAAATCCTCAATTATTTTGGACCAGAGGGAGTACTTTCTTTCCTTCTGTTTCTATCTTCTTTAAATATTTATACATTGATTATACATTTCTGAGAAAATTTTGTAAATAAAGCTATAGTTTGCGTATTTATGAAATGTAGCTACAATATAGTTTAGAGTTGTATCAGGGCATACAATTGCGCTGAAATCATGGGTATCAGTTGTATCAATGCTAGTATCAACCGAAATCACACAAAGAACAGTATCATGAGGATATTAGGTATATCAGTGCATGTTGTATATCAGTTGTATCAGTGCCTAATGTATCAACTGAAATCGAAAGAAAAGGTTGAATCACGAGGGTATCAACTGGATCGCATGCATACTGTATTAACTGAAATCACACAAAAGAGCTATATCACAAGGGTATCACCTGAATCAGTGTGCATACTGTATCAACTTAAATAGCACGAAAGAGCTGTATCACGAGGGTATCAACTATATTAGCGCATAACTGTATCAACTGAAATCGCACGAAAACGATTGTATCGACACATATATTTAGCATGTGTATTTGCTACAAAATATAAAATGTAACCACATTTCGTAATTTTTTGGAACTATAACTGTGTATCGTAAATTCTGTATAAGTATTTGTCACATCATGTAATTTTTCCTTTAGTTTTTGCCCTTTTGGCCTTTATGGTTTTCCTATTTGCTTTCTTTCCTTCTTTTTTTTTCTTTAAATATTTATACATTGATTATATACATATATTTTTCCTTATTGGTTACTCCATTATATATTCTTTTTCTTGGATTTAATTCTTTATCCCTAACTTTTTAAATAATTTTAATCTGCCCCCATCTCCTTAATCAGCCCCTCATCATCTGTTGGAATAGAAGTTAAGAAAATAAAAAGAAATTTCCTTCTCTTTTACCTGAATCTTCTTGGCAAGTCCTGCAAATATTTTTCCACAGTCAAACCCATAGTCAATAGTATCAACATTCTTTTTGGTTCAAATATCCCTACAAGGGTTTTTTGTGTTTCTTTGTATAATCTAAGGTTGCAAGAAAGAAAGGATAATTGAGTTGAATTCTTGAAGTGGTTAAAATTATGGTGAAATCATTAGAGAATGTTGCACCATTCTTGTTAAAGTGTTATGAGATGGTGGAAGATGAATCAACCAATGGTTTGATTTCTTGGAATGAATCTGACGAGAATAGTTTCATCATATGGGATGTTCCTAAATTTTCATCTGAATTGCTTCCTAAATACTTCAAACATAGCAATTTCTCTAGCTTCATTCGTCAACTCAACATCTATGTATGTTTCAACTTTCTTGGATTTCATTTCAAATTATATCTGGTACCATATGTTGTGTTTCTCTGTTGTTACTGTTCTTTTTCCCTTTTCAAGTTTCTTGGATTTCATTTCAAATGTTTTTTTTATTTGTTATAGTGGTCTCGCTTTTCGGTTGGATTAGGCTTTGTGGTAGTCTGGAGCACCATGTCTGTCCTAGTATTAGCCTTATTCATATAGTTTCTTGCTTTTATGATATTTTTGGACCATATGTTGTTTGTTGTGTTTACCTGTTGTTAATGTTCTTTTTCAGAATGCTTTATACTGTTTTCCGTATTAGTTGCCATGTTTTCTTCATTGTTGTGATTACTTTTTCATAGCTACTTTGATTTGCTGCACTTGAGCCGAGGGTCTTCCGGAAATAGCCTCTCTATCTCCACGAGGTAGGGGTAAGATTTGCGTACACACCACCCTCCCCAGACCCCACTTGTGGGGTTACCCTGGGCATGTTGTTGTTGTTGTTATTAGTCAACTTGTTGTGGTGTTTTGTTTTTTTGAATTGTGTTGGATTTTGATGGTTCTGAGTTAGGTTAGTAATGTAACACGGGGTTTAGCCTAAATTACTTAAATAGGATGGAAAGAATATGGTGACAATGATTGAGATAGGTTAGTAATGTAACACGGGGTTTAGCCTAAATTACTTAAATAGGAAGGAAAGAATATGGTGACAATGATTGAGATAACAATCTGGATTGGTGGTCCTTTTTCCCCTTTTTCATGATGTTCATGATGTGTGTCATTTAGATTATTTTAGTTCTGATTATTGCACATGTTTAGCTTACCGAGGACATGACCTTAGATAGGAGGGTTTGGAGGTTGCGGATTAGGGTAGAAGATTAGTTGGTAGTTGAGCGTTCTCTCGCTCTCCTGCGGGATAGGCTTAGTCGTACCTGTACCTACTTTCTTACTAGTACTATTAGCACTATTCTCGTAGTTTCTTGTTCTTCGATTTTGTGTTTATTGTGCTCCGGTTATCACATTATTTCGCTGTTGTTACTGTTATTTCTTCGGATTGCTTACTGCTTTCATTTCTGGGTTCCCTTTTTCAAACTGCTTTGAAATGCTTTTTACCTAAGCCGTGGTTCTATCGGAAACAACCTCTCTATCTCTACGAGGTAGGGATAAGGTCTGTGTACACTCTACCCTCCTAGACCCCACCACTGGGATTACACTGGGTATGTTGTTGTATTGCATATCTTGATTATTTTTGGAGTTAAGACAGCTTCTTTGGGTAGTGATCTGTGTGTTTTGGTGAGGTTATAAAGCAGTTTTCTGAGGTAAATGTCTTTCTTTGTCACTTGTTTATCTTTCTATTTGTGTTTCCTTTCTTTTTTCTGGGCTGAAGGTTTTTTTTATTTGGGGGGTGGGGGGAGGTAGGTTGGGGAGTGAAGACTCTGGAATATATTACTTACTGGCGGTCACTGCCATTTAATTCGCTCCAAAGAGATGATGGGATGATCTGACCATTCATTTAGAAAGCTTTTGTTTTATGGATTTGTTGAAGAGAACTTTTTTTCTGAATTGGGTAAATTTTTGAGTGGTTAGGTCCATCAAAGAGGGAAAAGGTAGTAGATGTTTGTGCTTGTACGACTGGGACATCAACTCTCTTTGTTTGATAGCTGTCTGCTTAACTATGGAAACTATTTGTCCATATCAATGGGAAAAAAAGTTTATGTAGTTTTGACGAGACTGAATTACAAATGGCTTGTACTTACTCAATTATTTTAAGAAAAGAATATGCCAGGGGAAGGATGAAAAACCTATATTTGTTGCAATTAATTGCTCCATGGTATGTAAATATCCTCAGCATCTTTATTTTTTCTTGGATGTACAGTTTGGAGCAAAGTGTCTGTTTTACTTATCAAGCTACTTTATTGTACTAGCTTCTTATCTAATTTAAACCAAGTGGGCTGCACTTTTCAAGTATCTAAGAAGCACTGTACTTGGCCCCTTCGGGACATCCGATAAAATCGGATCAGCACTGTAATTAAAAGCTCAAGAATATAATTTACTTTCTCATGTGTATAGCATTACTCTATTTGCAATAAACAGGTCCTTCTCTGACCTTGACATAATGGAAGATTGTATCAATCTATTATTGTTACATTATTAGGGCTCACTATGAGCTTCATGTTGTCCTTTCTGTTGTGGATGTGGACTTCGGTTTTCATAGTTTAGGAAGATTTTTGGACTTTCCGATTATTGCTTTCATTAAAATTATCATTGTTGTCTACCGGTTGAAAGGGTTGCTAGTTTCAGAAATGTTGGTCTATGTTCACTACATAGCTGTTCTTGTAATCGTATTTGCCATCTGTGATTAATATTCATGATAATTTTTCTGATTGACAATTTCAGAGGTGGCTAGTTAATAATGACAAGTCATTTGTGTTGCTTATTGGTTTGTTGAAGTCTAATTCTTGAGATTTTTAATTTTTCAGGGTTTCCATAAAACTGATACAGATAGATGGGAATTTTCAAATGATAGCTTTCTGAAAGGCCAAAAGCAATTTTTAAAGAATATTGTTAGAAGGAAACAGTCAAGTGTAGTCCAAAAGAAACCGGAGGAGACCAACTCTGAAGAAAATAAGAGTGTTCGACTGTGGAAAGAAGTTGAGAATCTCAAGGCTGATAAAAACGATCTGACGCAGGAGTTAGTCAAGCTGAGGCAACACCAGCAGAATTCAGAGAGTAAGTTGATACTTGTACGAGAACAACTCAAAGTTATGGAGAAAAATCAGCAACAAATGCTCTCCTTCATTGTTATGGCTATGCAAAGCCCAAGTTTTTTGGTTCAGTTCTTCCAGCCCAAGGAAAACAATTGGCGTACGACTGAAAATAGTAATAATATACTGAGTGATGTTGAAGAAGATATGCCATCTGATCGAGCAATTGTTGAAGAAGATATGCCATCTGATCGAGCAATTGTGAGGTATCATCCTCCCACTCATGAAGTTGCATGTGCTGAGCCTGAACCTGCATTGGATACTCAGAAGAAACCTATGGAGCTCGATCTTTCTTCCGATGAAATAAAAGATCTGTTCTCCAATATAGATTTCTTCTCGGGATTAATGGATGAAAAGCTGCTTTCCTTTGAAAATAGTGTCGTCCCTCTTACTTTGCCAGATATCTCTGATGCTGATGATGACATGTTGGAACAGCTGCTTTTGTCGTGTCCAATAACAGAGAATAAAGAAGGCGAAGGCGAAGAGAGAGATAATAAAGCTCATTCCCATGCTGACATGGAGGCTGACTTGTCGTTCCAGCCAATAGAGTGTGGAACTTTTGTAGGTTCAGAGGAGCGCCTCGAAGATAAAAAGATGGAGACTCTATCAGACAACTCAAGTAAAATGGATAGACTAACTGAAAAGATGGGGCATACTAAATTCTGAAGGAGCCCAACACACTAAAGCTTGGTTTGATCAAACCACTGAGTATTGGAAACAGGCTATAGCGCTTTCTCCCGGCGATTATATTGAAGCACATAATTGGTTGAAGATCACAAGACGGTACTTCCAATACTGAGATATACCGGAAGATGTATTGTGTTACTACTGTTGAATCTTCCTTGTTTTACATCACTCTTTGGTCACTAAGTCTTTTATGGCCCCATACGTTTTGTTTCTTCTTTTTGAATCTATTGAGGGAGCGAATATTGTAACTCGGTATATGCATAGTTGAAATATTATAGAATGCTGCTAAAAGCTTAATTGATTTTCCAAATGCAGTTAAATAGAATCTGGTAGTGGCTATCTCTATTACATGCCAGCGTCCTTTTTGAATTGAGGAGAGTACTTCATAGTTGCACAGCTGAATTAATAGCAAATTGGGCAAAACATTCTCCACAAAATGTCTGAGCTTGGCATACATCTAGCTATCTTTGTGATTAATAAAAGTGGTGGGATTGACTCTGATTAGTGAAGACATTTCCCTACTTATGTTATTTCTAATTTAAATAATCTCCATCTATTCAGTGGATTCAAACAAAAAAAAAATGATATCAAACCAGTAAGTATTTTAATTGGAACTGACCTAAATAAACGAAAACGACGGGATATTATAAGTGGCAGAATAATTTACTGTCACGATCTACTAATATTAAATCTTTGTCGTTTTGAAGGGGTGCATATTATAATTTAAAAGAATCTTATATATCAGAATAAAAGAGAGAAAAATAATACAACTTCACATGCACATTCTTACTAAAATCAATCAGCCTTTGTCTAAGTAAATGACCAGGCACCTAAATGCAAGATTCTTGTCAAATTTCCTTACTAACAAAACCACCATTATCACCAAGCTGCAACCTTTACTACTATTACTAATACCCCATGGAATGCTCATTTGAGAAATCTCTTAAAAATTGGTCAATACTATAAAGCACTCATTCTTTACCATCAAATGCTTTAATCTAGAGCCACTCCAAATGCCTTCACTTTCCCTTCGCTCACCAACATTACGAAACGTAGCTATAGTTTGTGTATTAACAAAACATAGCTACAATTATGTATCAGACAGAAAATTGTATCAAACGGGTATCAGTTCTATCAAAGAAGTATCATATGTATCGGTATAATTAGCTGAAATCGCGCAAAAGAGCTGTATCAGCGCTGATAGCTACATTTCATTTTTTTATTTTTTTTTGAAACTATAACTATATTTCGTAAATACAATCTAAATTTTTGTCACGTTACGTATTTTCCCTACTATAAAATGCACTGAAAATCAATCAATCACCCTTTGTCTAATCCAAGTAAATGACCAGACACCTCCACCTCGTACCTCTTCACAAAAATACCAAGTTCTTGTCACATTTCCACACTAACAAAACCACCATCATCACCAAATCTGCAACCTTTACTACTACTACAACTACCCCATGGAATACCCATTTAAGAAATCTCTCAAAAAATGGTCAACATTACAAAGCACTCATTCTTTACCATCAAATGCTCCAATTTGGAAATACCCCAAATGCCTTCACTTTCCCTTTTGCTCTCAAATCTTCAGCTTTTCTTTCCATTCCCATCACTGGAAAACAAATCCATTGCCATGTTATCAAGTTGGGGTGTAAATATGAGCCTTTTGTTCAAACAGCTTTGATCTCCATGTACTGTAAATGTAACTTAACTGAACTTGCACGGAAGGTGTTCGATGAAATGCCTGAAAGAAATCTTACTGTTTGTTATAATGCTTTGATTTCTGGGTATGTTCAGAATAGTGATTTCTTAAATGGGTTTTCGTTGTTTAATGAAATGAGGCTGAGAGGAGTGGAGTTTAATGCGGTTACTATTTTGGGATTGGTTCCAGCTTTAACTGATCCTGAGTGTTTGTTTTTGGGAATGTGTTTGCATTGTTTGAATGTTAAGTGTGGATTGGATAATGATTTGGCTATTGCAAACTGTTTGTTGACAATGTACGTGCGTTGCGCGTGCATGGAGTTAGCGAGGAAGTTGTTTGATCACATACCGGAGAAGGGGTTGATCACATGGAACGCGATGATCTCAGGATACGCGCAAAATGGGTTGGCTGCAGAAGTTTTGGAGCTTTATCATGAGATGGATTCATTGCAGGTAGGGGTGTCAAAGGGGCTGGGTGGACTAGATTTGGGCAGGTCAAAATGGGATGAGTGAATGACCCGTCCAAAAGTTACATGGCCTAGATGGTCTAAAACGCGGGTCATACCTCAACCCACCCAGTCCTTACTAAGTTTTATTTTCTTCGTTTGATTTTTTATAATTTTTTAAGTATCTAATAATTATTTTTTTAATTATGGCTACATATAACATATCAGATTAAAAAAATATCTTTTTGGAAATATTTTTATAAGATTGTTATGTGTCAATTTGGGCTACATAAATCAGCCCAATTTTTAGATGAGTTGAAATGGGTTGAGCTAATAAATGGGTGGGTCAATAATCCCGCCCAAACTTGAACAGGTTGGTGGTTTATGTTTTCATGGGCTAATTTTGCCACTCCTAATTGCAGGTGAATCCTGATGCGGTGACATTTGTTGGGGTTTTATCAGCTTGTGCTAATCTTGGTAATCAAATGATTGGTTTTGAGGTGGAACAAAAAATTAAGTCCAGTGGTATGAGGTTTAATGTATTCTTGAAGAATGCTCTAATAAATATGTATGCCAGATGTGGCAATTTGGCGAAAGCTTGGACTATTTTCGATGAGATGCCGGAGAGAAACTTGGTTTCTTGGACAGCAATAATAGGGGGGTACGGAATACACGGGCTCGGAAAAACTGCTGTGGAACTTTTCGATAAGATGATCGAGACTGGCATTCGACCTGATGGAACGGTGTTTGTCAGTGTTCTGTCTGCTTGTAGTCATGCAGGGTTGACTAAAAAGGGCTTAAATTATCTTGACTTAATGAAGAGGGAGTATGGGTTGAAGCCACGGTCTGAGCACTATTCTTGTGTTGTGGATTTATTAGGTCGTGTTGGTAGACTTGATGAAGCTCGGAAACTTATTGAATCAATGGAAGTTGAACCCGATGGTGCTGTATGGGGTGCTCTTTTGGGTGCTTGCAAGATCCACAAAAATGTTGAACTTGCAGAAATAGCTTTTAAGAAGGTTGTTGAGCTTGAGCCGACAAACATAGGCTATTACGTGCTACTTTCCAATATCTACACAGAGGCGAATAATTCAGAAGGTATATTAAGAGTTAGATTGATGATGAGAGAACGAAAGCTCAAAAAGGATCCAGGTTATAGCTATTTTGAGTGTAAAGGGAAAACTCACCTCTTTGTGGCTGGCGATAGAAGTCATCCTCAAACAAAAGAGATATACAAAATGTTAAATAGATTGGAGCATGGAGGAGCAAACAAAAATGATCAAAATCAAAAACCTCCTAATATAATGGGTGTGCATAGTGAACGTTTGGCAATTGCGTTTGCTCTATTGAACACTGAAATAGGGACTGAGATTCTTGTTATAAAGAACTTGAGAATATGTGGCGACTGTCACTCGTTTGTAAAGCGGGTCAGCAAAATTGTTGATCGGTTATTCGTGGTCAGAGATGCCACCCGTTTCCACCATTTTAGAAACGGTACATGTTCTTGTAACGATTATTGGTGACTGGTCAGACTGGTGCAACTTTGCTTTCATCAAGTCCTCGGGATCTCAATTGAACCCAACATATGCCTCATGCAAAGGATCATACTATGTCAAAGGTTTAACCTCTTCTGAGTTGGTCTATATATAAGAAAGCATGCATTCACCAGAAATTGGAAAGTTGAGTGACCATGAGATATGAATTGTCAATTGTCGTTACAGATGAAAGTGGATATAGGTTGGTTCCTTGCTACTGGCCCTGAGCAGGAAAGTGAGCTCCTCTCAGGTGGATCGAGAATTTGAAGTTTATGAGTTCCTACAACAATAGATATTTAGTTTTCTTAATACATATACAAAGTCTAGACAAATACTTTTGGGTTCACGTGAACCCATAAGTTACGTGGTCGACCCGCCTCCTGGATACTGTCAACATTAATACAAGTTTCTCAGTTGCTTGACTCTATTCTCTTTCAAAAGTTTGCATCACAAGAAAATAAGGGCAAACAAGGGAACAACTTTTGAGAAATATGTATTTGGATGTTTGATGGAGGCATCTCTAGCTTCCCTGAGCACAAGTTTTAGGGGCAAGCATCTTGATTTTTTTTTTACTATCTTTCAAGGAGGAACACGAATTTGGTTAACTTCTAGAACCTTAACAGTTGCGAGACTTAATATTAATACAGCTAAATCAACTTAGTAATATTTGGAACTTAATGAGTAAAGGTTAAATCTGTTCACAGAATTTTACCAGAACATTTTCTTGGATGCACATAATTATGTACGGCGAAGGAAAATGTGTAGACTAAGAATGTGCACAAACTCTTGAATGCTGCCACATAGCATTGAAGAGTTTCCTCCAATTTTATGCCTTATTATGTTGACGAATGATAAGAAAGTTATGTAACAGAATGGAGTAACATTGCTTACAGTCAATAACAAACTGTAAGAATAGTAGTGCCACATTATAAAAGACTGCTATCCAGGAAAAAAGAAGCTGGCCATCTTACAGACAAAAATGTCGAATAATGAAAATTCATGCACCTCTACTATCTGTTTTCCCAGCATAAAATTGTTAAATCCAATAAAATTACCCAGTCCAACACATCGTTTTGATTTTCCTGTTAAAATAGCCCCAGCGTAATCGATGAATTCACAAAAATTCCGTAGTTTTTGCACAGACTTGTATATGTATTAAATGTTCACCCTATATCTATAAATACTTGACGGTAAACACAGTTATTGTTATATATTTATTTGAGTCGGTTGTAGAGATTTGTAAATTTTAAATCCTGAATCGATCTCCTTTCCTCTCGTATTATAGATAAGGACGGACATAGAAAATAAAGGAAAAGGGTTAAATTTGCCCCTGAACTATGCGAAATGAAACATATTTTCCCTCTGTTTATAGTTGAGGTCAATATGCCCTCATTGTTACTAATTGGAGTCAAATTATGCGAAATTGAACAAATTTGCCCTTGTTTGTAAATGGTAGAAGCTTAGCACCCGGTGATGCCGATATGTAATTAAGGATTAATTTTTCAAACAGATGATAAATTTGAAGTTTTGCATAGTTTAGGGTCAAATTTGATTCTTTAGTATAGTTCAAGGCCAAATTTGACTCTTTACCCTAAAACAATTATCAAAAGAAATGAGGAATCTAAATGTGCTGCTACACTGAAAATATAAGTCTTAATGCATATGCGGCCCTCTAAATTTGCCTTTTTTTATTTTTAATTTTGGCACTTCAGCTAAGTGTGTTCCTATTGAATCCCTGAATTCGTCCTCAAGTGTGTCTATCAAATACAATCTGACTTACATAATATTCCATCTTCAATGTAGCAACATGATAATATATATTCTAATTTAATTATACCATCTTTTAGCTAAGATTAGCAGCAATTGAGAAAGCAAAAATGAGTAGCTCTTAATTAAGCCGGCAGTAAAAGAGTAGAATCAGCAAAAACCGACACATACATGACCTAAAGAATAGCCCACACGTCAAAAATATTACTCTACCTTTATTTTTCTAATTTAATTTATGCTTGTAATATAAATCATATTCATGGCGTTTGCTAGACACACCTGAGGACGAATTCAAAATTAACGGGAAATCATATGCATTAAGCCAAAATATAATGTGGTAAACCCTTACACAGACCCGCAAGAAAGCCTCAAAAGTGGCTCTCTATCCCTCTCATTCTCTGTAAAACACTGGTGGCGTCTTTGTTTCAAAATCCTACTGATAAAGCAAAGATAATCTCACTTTTCATTGAAAATCAGTCTTGTTTTCAGCTTTCTATTCGTTCAAAAAATAAAAGATTTGATGGAAAAATCATCAGCAAAACCTAAGTTATTAGGTACAAGTGCAAGTGAAGGAATTGATAGAATAAGCTATTTGCCAGATGATATACTCCACAATATCCTTTCATCTCTTTACATTTTTGATGTGGTTCACTTAAGCATTTTGTCTAAAAGATGGAACTATATATGGAGGACAATGCCTTACTTGCATTTCGATATTAATCTCTTTCGTTATGAACGGATTAAACGGCCTTGGGATTTGGTTATGGCTGAAAATTTTAAAGACTTTATCAATACGGTCTTAATTTCCCAATGTGGGGTTAGTCTTGTTTGCTTTAAGCTTTGTTGTGGCAATCTTTTTGATAAAGAGGCTATTTTTCGATGGGTTCGTGTGGCAACTAAGCGAAATGTTCAAGAACTTGTGTTAAGTTTTTGTCCTGTTGCGCAGTTTGAGTTGCCATATTGTGTTGCGACTTGTGAATCTTTACGAGTTTTGAAATTACAGCTTTATAGGGCCATACTTAAGCTGCCTAATCATATGGGATTTTCCCAGCTCAAATTGCTTAATCTTGAGAGAGTTAACTTATCGAACGAGCATTTGACATGTGGTTTGCTCTCAAAATGTCCCGTCCTAGAAAAATTGATACTGGAAGAGTGTACTTTTGGAACTACGATTGATATTGCTTCGACATCTCTGGTTTACGTGTCTCTACAGAAAGGTGATGATGATGGAGAAATTTACAGAAATTGTAATGTCAAAATTTCTTGCCCGAATCTCAAGGTCTTGAAATATGGTGCTCCAATGGCAAAGGATATAATTTTAGAGAATCTCTTCTCTATAGAAGTTGTTCACATCTTATTTTTTGATCTGGATGATGTAACCGAAGAACTTGGCATGCTTGTGCATAAGATGATCAAGAATGTTCCTTCTACATCTGCTTTGAAATTATGCTTGTTGTCCATTTGGGGTCTGTGTAGTGTATCTCAACAACTAAGAAACTTCCCGGTCACGTTTTATAACCTCAAGTCCTTAAAATTGACAGTGACAATTGATGTATTTAGCATGGAAGTCATGATGCTATTGCTCAAGCATTCTCCTAATTTAGAGGTTCTTAATTTGTTTTCCGATGATGCTGATGGCAGGGATGAAACCTTGAAGATGCATGAACCTAGTGAAAGCTTTGTGTGCTTCGAATCTCATCTAAAATCGATTAAGTTGGCTGGTTTCAAATACCATGACAATGAGATGGAGCTACTAAGGTTTTTCTTGAAGAATGCACGTGTATTAGAAAAACTGATAATTGTTTGGGATGACCCTGATGACATACCAGAAGAGGCATCGGAGGAGGTTTTGAAGTTTCCTAGAACTTCTTCAAATGTTGTCGTGACATTTCTTGATTTCAACCTCAAATCAAGATCTCGTTACCGCACAATATAGTTTAAAAGAGGTTTTGACTGTTAGTACTTAGACTAATGAGCAAGTGCATGGCACCTCTAAGTTTATGAATTTCTACTACTATTTTTCCTTTAAAAAAGCACGGAAAATTCAGCTGGACATCCCTCGATGAAGCATGTTTGACTCAGGACAACCTCAACAGAAGAAACACATCAGCATGTGTTACATGTGTCTTCAAAATTCAGAAAGTATCTGTTGTTGTTGTTGTTGACCTTTGAAACATGTCCTTTTCTACTTTGGACTCAGTTGGGCTTGCCACACAGGCACACACAATTGAAGATGCATGTGAAAAAGTTGGCTTACAAAGAGTTGATAAAGCCATTAAGAAGATCTGGATGATGATCCCCGCAAGTATTTTTGGTGTGTTTGGACAGAAGGAACCGCAGACGTTCCAAAGTACTCCCTAAGAGCTAGATGTTTTTTATCTTATTTAGCTGGAGCAACTTAACTCTGTTAAATAGTGCCATTCAACTTTTGGATTTTGTTAGCTCCTTAATCATATAGCGTAGTCGCTTCTCATGTAATCCGTGATGCCTTTTTTAATGAAACTTTTTACTTCATCAAGAAGTGTCGAAAATAATTTCAGTATGGTCTAAATATCTACGTAATAAGAAATTTTATTATGAGACGACTGATTTGTTGTCCGCTGAGTGGTAAGTATAAAGGGACTATTTTGGATCTAAATAAAGGGATTAAAGAGATTATGACTCATCATGAAATGACTCAAAAATGGATCATGGAGGTTATTCCTTAATCCTTATTTAAAGATAATTTCTTGTGTTTAATAAAGGAAACCTAATGGATCAAAAACTTGTACCTAGTCGTTTACAATTAGTCTCTTTCTTTAAATCGTTAACCAAGAATAAAGAATGACTAATTTGATTTCAATTATGCAATGCTCTGAGTTGAGACACTCAATATTTATATCAATTAAATGAATACAAGACATGTATATATGTAGTCTTACTTTAATTGATGACGATGACTTTTATGGTAAACTATTTAGTATGTTATAAAGATTAGGTATTTCTCATTCGAATTTTGGCTTGACATAGGAACAGGAATTTGGTTAACTTCTAGAACCTTAACAGTTGCGAGACTTAATATTAATACAGCTAAACCAACTTAGTAATCTTTGGAACTTAATGAGTAAAAATGACATCCATTAAAGGTTGCATCTGTTCATAGAATTTTACCAGAACATTTTCTTGGATGCACATAATTATGTAAGGCAAAGGAAAATGTGTAAACTAAGAATGTGCACGAACTCTTGAATGATGCCACATAGCATTCAGACTACGGGTCATTTGCACTTTTGTCCCTATTTTCTGCTGGTCTTTAATGCAATTTTGACACATACGGGTATAAAATCATTAAATTGATTTATTTACTAATAATATATTAACATTAAGAATAATATTTAAAAAAGAAAGAAGCCAGCGGATGGATTTTATAGAAACGCTATTCTTAAATATCCTTTAGATTTATTAACTAACTTCTTAAATATATGGTTCAACGTTAATTCATTGATTGAATAAAGAAGTTTCATTGCATTAGCGGAAAGTTGCTGAAAATACCAGACAATCAATAGGGTAAATTGGTGAGACATAATATGAACATTTTTTGAAGGGGTATATAAAGTTTCCATTTGAATGTAAATTATTTGACCAAATACAATTTTCTGACACTTATACTATTCTAATTTTTGGAGTGTTAAATAAGTTATTTAAGGAGATACAAAGTGTAGTTTAGACATAACCCCCATATACCCAAAAAACAATTTAGACATATACTGTTATAATTATTCTATTTGTATTTTTAAAGAGGTGCAAAAACATAAATGACATATAATATGGACGGGATTAAAAAATAACCTTAAAAACGTGAAACAAAGGTTGTGTGTATTTTTTAACCAAATTAAATATCAATTTTATTTTGTTCATATGAAATTTTTGTTTTTCGTTATTTAATGCATAATGTATGTGATCATTGATGACTTGTGTGTCGATTTTACATTAATGACAACTGCTTTTCATTGCCGTGTTTATTAATTTGTATCTCATAACTAATATTCTTTTGTAAGTCAAGAAAATGTCTTTATATACATGATTGATGTTTGAGGAATTAATCCTCTGTTTTAATTCAAATGAGTTAAGGTCCATGCAATACAATTTTAAACATATCAAAATCTTCCATTGGATCAATAGTATTGATAAACCCTTTTTAAAACCCTGTATTTGATTTTGGTTGCAGTCATTACGAATCAATTCAGAACCATAAGGGAGTCATTGGAAGAACGAGTCACAATTGCTGCTGTAATGGGATCAATATGCATATGCAGGAAAGAAAAGATCTGACTTTATAATTAAACAATGAAATCTGAAAAGTTTATTTTAATACCATATTTTTCTAAGAATTATTAAATTTGATGCCGTGGAGTTATATTTATCCAAATTAAATTATTTAAACATCCCTCTCATTTAAATAAATCTTTAATTTAATTAAAATATCCTTTTTATCTATTTAAATATCCCATTTATTAATTAAATTTAAACACACACTTTGAATAGACACAAAGCTTATCCTGCTTTGAAGAGAATTGTTGCTCTGCGAAAAGGTGAGTTGCCACCCCTTTTTTAGTTTCCTTTAAAATAAAATTTCTCAATGTAACTTTATCCTCATTCTATCGTTGCGTTGCGAAATGTTGGTGGAGATCAGAAGAAAGATGTTTATGAGTTTTGACTTTGCAGAAGATGTAGTATCTTGTAGTTTTACTTATCCTTTTTGATTTATGTTATTATCGTATGATTTTTTGTGGCAGTTTGGTATTGTTTGTTAATGATTTTTTGGTCTGTTGTTTCTGCACTTTTGTTATTTCTTTTCCCAGATTGCTCTTTTTTTTTTTTTTTTTTTTTTTTTTTTTTCTATAGAAACAACCTCTACCTCTCCCGGGTAAGGGCATAGTAATTGACTTTTTGACTTAATTTGCAGAAGATCATACCAATTACTATTGTTATTTTAACACCAAATGATTTTCACTCGCATAGGTACGTTGTCAAATCATTATGTCATTTACGTTTTTCTTAGTCTCTTACTTAATGTATACCATATTAATATGTATGTATATATTTAGGTGTTTACATACACGAACAAAAAATTTACATATTTTATCTTCCCTTAAACAGGTTATTTTTTTAATAGAAAATGCACCAATCATGCTACTGAAAAATTTAGATCCCTTCCAATGGATTATGTAATAATACAGGGATGATTTGTCGTGGATTTAACAATAACGTCATACATGCAGAAATTAGAACGAGTAAATTCACTAACAAGCATATGTTCATTCCTAAAATTTAACTTTCTCCTCCTAAAAATGAAGGATATACTTTCAAATTCTTTAAAAATAATATTCATTACAAAATAACAATAAATAATATATACAATCCTCAACATTGGATTGTATCAACCGCAACACATTTTCTCACATGGGAAACTGTACGTTACACTTTCAAGAGGAGTTTCAACATCGGTAACAAGAGTTTTGGTTATGACATAACAAACGAAATGAATGAAACGAACATGCACTCGGACTATCGGCTCTAAGGAAGTACTAGGTGAGATACGGTTAATGACATGATTGTACATCATAAAAGAAAAATAAATAAAAACAATTGCATATTCTAACTAAACTTTGATTGTTCATCTTAATAGGTTCAGACGATATGCAATTATCTTGACATGACAAAGAAGTAACCATTCAACAATCAACATTAATCATTAAAAATCCGATTACTGTATTCATTCGTGTATAGTTTTTAAGTCAATTTTTTTACTTAAATATTGATATCACTTAACAAAAAGTGTGTACTCCAATGCCAAGCGATATGGGATAACAGGAACATTTGATAAGGGGTTGAAAATTAAAAAAGTTTGAGATTCGAAATGGTAAACTCATCCACTGATCCGAAATCTCCATTTGTTAAGGGAATGCAAAAATAATATTTGTACATGAATAAAAAAATTCACCGTATATATATAGTGCAATTTTCCAGGGGGTTTGATTGCCACCCCTTGCACCCCTGTAGCTCCGCCCCTGTGATCACCTTGACTACATGACTTGACAATCACGTGCAACGCACGTGTCGAGAGACTAGTAACCTTAAAAACGACTAGTAACCTAAAAAACGTGAAACAAAAGGTTGTGTGTATTTTTTAACCAAATTGGAGTATCTATCTGATCACTTGATGACTTCGAGTGTCCTAATGACAACTGTGCCAACTTAAGTGACTGTTATGGAATTAATCCTTTGATTTAATTCCAAGAGTTAACCTTATCCGTTGGATCAATATATAAACCCTTTTTTAAACCCTGTATATGATTTTGGTTGCAGTCATTGTTCGTGGTTACTGCTGTAACGGGTGGTCTTTGCACTCAAATCTGAAAAGTTTATTTTAAGGTCCATTTTCTATTATTGATTCCATACTTTGTACAACAACTTTGAGTCAAAAGTCATCTCCACGAGGTAGGGTAAAATATGCGTACACTTTACCTTGTTGTTGTATTAGGTACCACCCACCCAGAAACGAGGTAGGGCATAGTAATCGACTTTTTGGCAAACGGGTCGAATATTTAGGATGTTTTGTCATTGTCGTGGGTCCATTCACTTTCGTTACATCAATGTGGATCACAATCTTCCTGCCCCGGTATTGTTCCTATGGCCCGATCGATAAAAGGACTAGGTTGCCTTATGTCGTTTAAACTTCTTTTTTGCTTTTTTCCATTGTCCAATTTTATATATAACAACAACAACATAGCTGGTATAATCCCATAAAGTGGGGTCGTTGTCAATTTTTTTATCTATTTGAAAAATATTTGGATGATCTTTGTGTTTGGATAATTTAATTTATTTGTTGCAGACTTGCAGGTTTTCTTGCCACTTTAATGTACAAGTGGGAGATAACATTAATTACTAGATAAACTAAGAGTTAATGGTAAACATACACATGAAATATTTTCAAATTTTCTTTTACACTATTATCATCTAAGTTATCACATTTATGTATCAAAACGAACTATGCTACCTACCTGAACTATCATCATATACTCAATTAGGTGCGTTTTAATACATAGCTAGTGATAATTCAGGTAGGCAAAGGGAACAATGGACAGTTGGAGTGTGAAACTCGCGAATAAGTCATAGTTTAGATGTGGTTTTGACCATTATCGTAACTCTACCTCTCCTTTGGCTGTGAGATTACACTGAGTATGTTATTGTTATTTTACATTTTTCATTTTTCTACACAATCCAACAAAAAAGAACAATATATTTTCAAATTTCTTTTACATTTTAAATTTTTCACGAACTATGCTACCTCATCCCTGTGAGATACGTACACAACCCTCTTTTGGTGTTTATTTTCTCCTTTGGCTTCTCCTTTGGCTGATATGCGAGGTATTTTAACTGTTAATTATGTCTTAAATTTTTCCCTTGTATATTTAGGAAACACATTGTTCTAATAGATCTAGGAAAGGAAAACATGTCCTTTAGGATTGGGAAAACTTTCTCTTATAGGTTGTGACTACTTGGGATCTATATATATGGGTTATAGTTGGGGATCATTATATTGTACACTTGTTTCTCTTTCATAGTGAAAAACTCTCTGTGCTTCTGCCCCGAGAATTAGGCTTGCCGAACCTCATTAAATCCTTTAGTTATTTGTCTTCTCTATTCAGAACATTCTGATTCACCCTCTGGTTCTGCTGCTTGGCATAAGCCACTCGTGTGATTCTTTCTCAACATTAACAAAACAGGCATGCAGATGGAGAGTTGTGCGGATCAAGAGGCAGATTTAGTGAAGCTTCAGGCAGAGTTACTGCAGCTTCGGGCAGAGGTAGTGGAGCTTCTGGCAGAGTTGAGAGATCGAAAGCTTCAGTTGAAAGAGCAAGAGGCTCGGCTTGCATTATTCATTGTTCAAGAGGCTCAGCTTGCAGATCAGGAGGCATTATTGTTTGCTTGAGAGGCTCAACTTGCAGGTCAGGAGGCATTATATAATGCTCATGATGCTGTATCGGTTGCTCGAAATGCTGTATTGGTTGCTCAAAATGCAGTAATTATTGCTTTTCGTGCTGTATTGGCCAGGCAGGATTAGATCATCAACAAAAGAACAACATATCCAGTGTAATCCCACCAGTGGAGTGTAGGGAGGGCAGTATGTACGCAAGACCTTAAGTAGCATTATAGTGGCATGAGTTTTGCAGATTTGGGTCCACAAATTGGTGCAGCTTTGCAAGATATGAACAGATTCTAGATGCACTGGGACAGTATATACTTTAGAGTGCTTGTTTTTCAGTTTATGTTTGAAAAAACAAAACAAATTTGTTTATTTTACATACTATGTTTATTACTTTCTCTGACTACGTTTGATTTGATTCATGTCTCAACATGATTCAATAAGAATCTGTTAATATCTTTTTCTAATGTAATGACTCGAGAACCCTTGATGACTGCCAGTGCCTTATATTCAGTTCAATCCATAAATGTGTAAGCACAAGCACTTGAAGGCTAATGTATAGCATTCCTATTACTGATGAATGAAGCTCCACAAAAGGAGGATTATTCAGAGCAGGCTCAATGAATATCGTTTGGATGGTTAGAGGACCTTATCTTTAGATGTAAAGAAGGGTGTGAAGTTTATGTAATTACCTCCAATTCTCTCTTACTACAGTGACAAATGATTTTTCACTTTCTTCGCGATAAAAGTGAAGAAAAATAAGGTACAGAACAGAGTAACAATGCCCACAATCAGTGCAAACTGAAACAATAGTAGTCAATACCAGTGATACCACATTACACAAGTGTCTGCTATCCACAAAAGAAAACTGAAACTAACTATTTAGTTGTTGGCCCAATGATACACAAGAAATGGTCAAGAATATTGAGAATGCTTGCATTAACAATCTGTTTTTTCCAGCATAAATTGTTGGGATCCAAAAGAGTTAATGGTCAGAAGCACACCTAAACTATTACCTTTTCGCGAGTTTCATACCTAAATTATCACTCCCTTTGTATTAAAACACACCTCGTTGCTGAGTTGGCCTCCACACGCCTGTTATCGATTGATTTCAAATATTTAGCCAACTCAACATAGAGGTGTGTTTTAATACAAAGGGAATGATAGTTTAGGTGTGTTTTTGACCATTATTTCATCCAATAAATTACCCAGTCAACCAAATGGTCTTAATTTGTCTGATAAATTAGCCACTTAGCCAGAAACACGTGTGTCTTCAACAAATGGGATTGTGTTCCACACTGTCAACTTCATAGGATTATTCCAATTACCTGTAGTAACTAGAACGTGTTAAGAACTTTTCTTCGTTGACATTCTCGACTTCATGGAGAAAGATACTTTTTCTTACCTTTGGATTTGACATCCTTTTCTGTGCAAATGGCAGCATAATGAGAACCAGCCAGTTCCAGGAGCATGAACTGCCAATTGCTTGTACTGTCATCGGCGTTATAAAGAGAATCCACAACTATTTCACATGCCTGAAAGAAAAGTTTGCATATCAATAAAAGCATTCAGTGTAACCTTGTCTTCTATAAAGTAGCTAGCTAGTACTTGCTCCGGAGTCGCAGAAGGAGGAGGAAACTGAAAGGGTGTAATGTTGACGAAAAACAGTAATAGAAAACTGCTCTGTTTGATCGAGGCGCCATTTCTATAGTAGAAATATTTGCTGATGTTACACATTTAATTCACAGTTCAGCTTGATCCCTATTTGGATAAAACAGGCTCTGAAAATAAATGAAAAATAGCAGACACTCCAAAAGTTGTACCTTTAAATGTGAGCTCCAGCTAATTTCCTTTTTTTTTTTCTTTTTTTTTTTCTTTCAATGTTTCCGTCAAATCTAATAGACAGAGTTCGGTAATATTTACGGAGACTAATAGTGTTAAGCTTTTGGCAAACTTAAATGACCAAAACTGAAAGTGCATACATAAGGGACTATGTTGAACCTACTCTCATACATAAGGGACCATATTTGTCATTTTCTCAAAAAAAAAAAAGTAAAGAGGAAATGTTCGGTTTGGACAAGGCTTAGGAGTACATCATAACTACTTGCTGATGTTACATATTTAATCCTCTTAAATGGTTCAGCCTAACCACCTTTTTTCATATAAAAATAAAAATTAAAAAAAACCACATGGCTGATCCCATAGAAGGAACTGTATCATGCTGATTGAACCCGTTAGCATTTGATATAACATGACAGTTAACATCATTGTCATTGCACCAACAACATAAGCTCCTCTGAATTAGCGATCAAACTTGAATAGAAAATATCAGCATGCATACCTCATCACTTGAACTCTGAGACAGATCAAAGTGTTCTCCGGTAGCACGAATAGTAAATGTCTTGAAAGGTGCACCCGAGAAACCCTTCCCAAGTGCTTTTACATATGCCTCCTGCAAGAAATATATTTCCTCAGCAAATTCAACTTAATAGATAATAAGAATAACGAAATATTGATTCTTTCGATAGAAGCACCACCATTTCAAGGGAAATTTTAACCTAACCAGCTGTTATTCAAGTTGCGGACCTGCTCAACAACTCAACAAATTACTGCTAACAAACCACAGTTCATGAAGAGAGCAACCCCCAAAATTAACACTTCTTTAATAATAGAATGTACTACGTTTGATCTTAAGAAAGTCTGTTTATTCCTTCAGAAACTTGTTTATTCCTTCAGAGACTCCTGTAAATCTTCTTATACCCACAGGCCTTTAACTTTTTCTCTTCGTAAAATAGTAGAATACTACCAATGACTATTCCGTTCCATTCAGATTATCTTTTTATTGTATGTAAGACAAGTGCTTATTTCCAGCCTCGCCTTAGAAAGAATTAACAAAGGAAGTTTTGGGAGAAAATAGCTTCATTCTGAATACTTTCATCTTTATACCTATTTCAAATTTGAAATGCTAAAAGTGGGGCAAGATTCAAGGCAACTGCGAGAAGTTCAAACAACCAGCATCTGCTTAATGACTAAAACGTGGAAAATAAAGTTCTATTTTTCCCGAGGCAAAGGAGCATGGAAAATCTAATGTTATATCATGAGCGAGTTGTATGAAGAAATGAAAGAAAGATTGGACATGAGTATGCCAGATCCTTGAAACATAAAGATAATTAGGATAGCTACATTCTTAAGATATCTAATTGTTATGATTGTTATAATTGAGCAAATAACTAAACATGATTAGCCCGTAAACATGGTGATATTATCAGAAACTTTAACGAAATATCAAGACATCAAAATAGACTTACCTTCAGAGTCCATAACTTTACAAACTCCTGGTTCTGGATATAGGGATCTCTAATAGCAGTCAACACTTCAAGTTCATGTTTGGAGAAGTATCTTCTAGCTAAAGCCAATATGTTGTGCTTTGTTGTTCTTTGTTTTTCCTCCACATCCACACCAATCTATAAATAAAAGAAGTATTTACCACTTATCTGAATATACAACATAAACTGACTTGAGGACAAGAATGTTTACAGGAGAATTTATTGTCACACCACAGGCTATCAGAGATGACGTATGCGAGATGTTGAAATGCAAAGAAGGCGGCTCCCAATTGTAACTGCACGACCAATCGACCTATTGACATAACCACATAATGTGAATTGTACACAAAACCAGAAGGAAAACATGAGCAAACCAATCGAAAGGCATTGAAAGACGAACCTCTGGTTTCCCATGAACATTATTCCTAAACTTGAGGGATTTGGGTGTCACTGAAGAATTTATCTGATCTAGCAAAAAACAACGTCTTCATGAGCCATCGGACAGTTAAATTCTCTTACTCTGTTATGATAAGTCATGATAGAGCAAATTATTTTTGAAGAACTGAAAATTTTTCTTGCACACTTGATAACTTATAAACAAATAAATTTTCAAATCTGAAACTGAAATGAAACGATTGGAAAGACAGCACATCCTTTACAATTTCTTTGAGTTCTACTAGCAGCAAACGAACACATTCACATTTATATTTCAAAACTCAGTGATCACAAAGTAACAATCCGTAGCCATCAGAACAACTGAATAGTTACATTTGTGGAAGGAAGGTTGAATCTCTATTCAACCAAAGGATACATCCTTCAACACAAAATTTTAATTTCAACGATATGAATTGTTATGTGAAACCATTGTTCACTCAACGAATGTCTATACTTTGATCTGAATACATTAAATGACCACATTATTTGCCTGCACTGCAAATAAAAAGAAAAACATACCTAAAACAACCATAGACATTAGACAGTAAGTTTAGAGAAAATACGCGTGATGCACATAACCTTCTAACTATTCATACTATCAATTTCATTCGTGCAAGTAACTGATTCTTCTTAACCAACAGCAAGCAAATTCAATTCAACATTATATCTTACATCTAGCAATGGTAGCTCTGACAAGCGCACGAGCAAGCAAAGCACTTTTCCTCAACTCATCTCTTTGAAAACTCATAACTTTTTCAATCTCACAAGGTGATAGAATTTCCATATATTTGTTCAAAAGGGATTCACCCTTAACCTCATTGGGTATCACATACCAAAGATGTATCTCCCTAAGAATCAAGCATTGAACAAAAAAATTAAAACCCAAAAAGTCATTCTCTGCAAAATAATTAAACATATATCTTATCCATCTTACAACATAAAACTACTAGCCCGTTTGGTCAAGCTTCTAGGAAGACAAAAGTGTTTAATTTTTTGGAAAAAAAAAAGCTTCTTTTTTTTTTTTTTTTGAAAAATGCTTATTTTAGACAATTGCGGTGTTTGGCCAAACTTTTGGGAAATAAGGACCCGTTTGGCCAAAAAATTATTCACTTTTTTCCGGAATAAATTTTCACTTTTATTTGAAAATCACTATTTGGCCATGAAAATTACAAATCCAACTTGAAGTTATATTTCGAGTTTGCAAAACAATTTATAACCCATTTTTCCAACTCACTTTTCACTTTTGAAGTTGTCTCTAAATACATTCAAGCATGAACATTATTCCGAATATTCTTTGCAAAAAGTATAACCAAACACAACTCCAACTCCATAAATACCAAATAAAGAGAAAAATATTTGGAATCTATGGCCAAACGCCTATTAAGCGTTTTTGAATAGTCGCAAAAGTTATTTTTCAGAAGCCGAAAATAGTGTTTTTTTTCTTTCCTGGAAGCACTTTTGAAACCTTGGCGGAACACAAATTTGACTCTAACATTAGTAAAAGTGTTGTTCAAATTAATTAGTCAAACGCAAACTAACTCGGAGAAAATAAAGAATTGAATCTTACTTTGGAGATGGGAGTGAAATAGGAGTTAAAGGGGGTAAAGAACTGAACAATTTCCCATCAATACTACATTGGATCCTCATTCTTGAAAATCCACTAAGCATTTAAATTTTCTGCAAAATTAAAAAGTGAAAAAAAAAAAAAGTCTTTATAGATGAACATCAACAGAAATACTGATTTAGTAATTTCAAAGAGCTCAAAAATGAAAACCCAATAAGCATTTAAATTTTTTGCAAAATTAAAAAGTGAAAAAATTGAATCTTTATTGATGAACATCTATAAATATATTGATTTGGCAATTTCAAAGAGCTCAAAAATGAAAACCCACTAAGCATTTAATTTTTTTTTGCAAAAAAAAAAAAAAAAAAAAAAAAAATTGAATCTTTTTATAGATGAACATCTATAAATATACTGATTTTAGCAATTTCAAAGAGCTCAAAAATGAAAACCCATATGCACACCACTAAGCATTTAAATTTTCTGCAAATAAAAAGTAAAAAAAAAAAAAAAAAAAAATTGAATATTTATGGATGTATCTATAAATTATAATGATTTTAGCAATTTCAAAGAGCTCAAAAATTAAAATCTATATGCATACCATTAAGCATTTAAATTTTCTGCAAATAAAAAAGTCAAAAAAAAAAAATTGAATGTTTAATATACTGATTTAGTAATTTCAAAGAGCTCAAAAATGAAAACCCACTAAGCATTTAAATTTACTGCAAATAAAACTTTAAAAAAATTGAGTCTTTATAGATGAATATCTACAAATATACTGATTTAGCAATTTAAAAGAGCTCAAAAATGAAAAACCCATATGCAAACAAAAAAAAATTGAGTCTTTATAGATGAACATCTACATATACTGAATTTAAAATTTTAAAAGAGCTCAAAAATGAAAAACCCATATGCATATCACTAACCATTTAAATTTTCTGCAAATAAAAAATTTAAAATATTGAGTCTTTATAGATGAATATATACACTGATATACTGAATTTAGAAACTTAAAAGACCTTAAAATGAAAGCCCATATACACACCAAGTCAATGAATAAAAAAAAAATTGAAGGTTTTAGAATTTAGCCATTTTAGTTATAGTGGTGAATTAGAAGAAAATATGGTTATTTTTTTAAGAAGGTAAACTGGATTTTATTTTTTGAATGAATTGTATTTTGGCCCCTAAAGTGTATGAGATGTTATATTTTACTCCCATGAAGAATTGTTTTTGGCGTTTGGTGGAAAAGTTGGTTGAAATATTTTTTGTAAATTTTCTTTTTTAGTTTTTCAAACTTTAGTTTTGTTTTGGCAGTTTTTAAACTTTTCAAGTTTGGTAAAAATTGTTACTTTTTTCAAAAACAATTTTTTTATCATTTAAGCAAAGGCTAATCTATACAAATGTCCCTTTCTTTACCATCACTTAGATTTTGCTCATATTTTAAAAGTGGTACAAATATAGCTCATAGGAAATTAGCTTTTGGAACAACGTTAGACTCGTGTCTAATGTTTGCTTATATATTGTTCAACATTATAGACAAAAAATAAATTATTGTCTAACGTTTGCATAACTTGCAACTCTTTTTAGACTATGGTTTAATGTTGTCTCAAAGATTTTTAATCCGCTCAAAAGTGATTTTTAAACCGTGTTCTAAGGGTCTATAAGTTGGAAGAGAAATAAAAAGAGAGTCTAAATGGGACAACCGGTGAAAATTTCACCTTAAGGAACCAATCTTTGGATTAATTTTATAGGAGTAATAATTAAAACTCAACTCAGTTGAAACATCTAATGTGTGATTTTTTCATTTATGCAAAACTATTTTTTTAGTTTCCATCCAACATTCAGTATTCATTTTTGGGCCAACTATCCAGATAGTCCCAACCATTTAGGAGTCATTTTGGGGCCAACTATTCATATTCGCACAGGAAAATCCCAATTTGGGTAAAGCACTCTTTACGGAAGACGACTCCATTCCCAAAACTCAAACCGAGATCTCTGATTAAGGATGGAAGAGTGTTACCACATCACCATAATATTTGGTGATTATTATCCAATCTATTGAGTGCATGTAGAAAGCATTATTGGTCATTTTAATAATGGTAACATAAGCACTATTGGTCACTTATTAATGTCAAAGGAAGAAAATCATATTGAAATTGGAAACCACAACAATATTCATTCTACAAAAGAACACATAAATTACATTCATCCTGCTAAGTTTCCCAATCCAAACATGCCCAGGAGGGAAAGGTGACAGAATTCCTGTTTCAACTACTAAGTAACCAATATGCAAAGCACAAGACTGAGAAAATATGACCCCAAATTACAACACAACAGGGATAATACAGTGTCTTTTAAAACATAAATCACAACCATTTTACTTCTTTATGAGGCAGCAATGGCCCGTTGTGGCGAGACATATATATTCATCGCCAGGCTTCCACCCTTTCTGTTGTCACATTCAACCTATCGATGATTCTAACCTCTTTGCCCTTCTCTAAATTCCCAGTCGGCCATTCAATCATTTTCTTCGATCCTCTGAGAGTACTAGAACTACTCGAATGCACACTTTTAGTCCTTCGCATTTTTGGTTGACTTCTTCCACTTGTGTTTGAGATTTCACTGAGACAATCACCGAGCGCATGTCCATGTAATTCATTTTCAACTTTAATTTCTCCGAGGTAGTTAGCCGGCCCACTTGAGGGTCGTCCTTTCGATATAAAGATATCCTCCTCCTCGATCTCATTAGATGTCTGAACTATTGGTTGTGAAGCGTTTTGATGTCCATTTTCGTCGAATGGCTCGAGTTCTGGTGTGGGACCGGCTTCTACAACAGATTCTTCTCGGTCTTTCAAGGTCCGGATAATTAGAGTCTTTAGAAAGTTCATAACTTGAACCGCATACATCAAAGCAGTCAACGGATCAGCCATCTGCAGAAAGAAGAAGTTTCACCATTTTTTGTTAATAGAAGAAAACACTTGCTGTATTATTCTAAAATTAGAACATCAGAAAGAAGCGGTGCACACTGAAATGATCGGTCTATGGCATTTGAAATAATGCTTATCTTCATACTTGTACAAAGTTCCAAGAGAGATTTCAGGTATAAAAAAAAAAGATTGAACTGTTGTAGTTGTTTCCTGAGAAAATAACAAAAATGGTCCACTTTGTTTGAAGTTGAAGTAGGTTCAAACTAGTCCCTTAAGTATGAACTGAACAGTTTTGGTCCTTTGAGTTTGTCGAAAGTTAACACTTTTAGTCTCCGTCAAATATTTAACAATTTATGTTCGTTAGATTGATGGAAACAGTGAGAACAATAGATTTAACCATAAACACGAAGAAATTCTCATCAAATTAAAATATATACAACGCAAAAAACTACACACACTAAGAGCCTGTTTGGATGGGCTTAAAAACTTATAAAGTGGAAACAGCTTATAAGACTAACTTAAAAAGAGCTGTTTTATAAAAAAAAACAATTATTTTTTTGGGCTTATTTTATGCACAAAATGGCTTTACAAACACTTAAAAAGCTTATAAGCAACTTATAAGCCAATCCAAACGGGCTCTAAAAAGATATAAAAAATAAACAAGTAGAAATTACACCTTAAAAAGTTATACCAGACTCTGGAAATAAATAAGAAATAGTAGAAAATACAAAAATTATACCTCTAAATCTGATTTCCCATTAATTTCCTTTTGTTTCATAGTTCCTGCTAAATTTAACTGACAGGGTTTGGTAGATATTTAACACAGACTAAAAGTATTAACATTTGGCAAACTTAAAGGACCAAAACTGTTAAATGCACACTTAAGGAACTATTTTGAATCTATCCTCAAACTTAAGGGGCCCATTTTGTCATTTCTCTTGTTTCGTTGACCAGTTTTCTTGCTGTTTATGCAAACAATTACGGTTCCTGATCATGATGACCCCAGAAATGGAAATTGCACTCTTTGACATAGCCACAACACAACCTCTAAACCCCACCCCCCAAACTTAAAAACACGATAAGATAAAGGAAAAGAGATGCAATAGGAGCAACGACATAATTTCTTCATGTTTCTTTTACAAGTGCATGGAAATTTTGACCTACCTGTGTCATATTTGGAGCAAACACCATAGCGATATTACGTGCGTTCATTTTGTTAAAACTTTCCAATTGAGCAACATCAGCCATCAAGTTAATAGCCCAATCTAATAGAGCAGCTTCAGTTGGTGGAAGAAGTCTCACGAGGCACACACACTCTTCTTCCGATTGAGCATGCATAATTTCCTCTGGTGAGAGAGGGTCCAAAACTCCCCTTGGCAACTCTCTGAACCAAGCCTATAAAAGTATCATCACCTCATGTCAATTACCCCACACAGCTGAAATGAAAAATTAAAACAACCATAACATGCATAGAGAAAATAATTAAGTGGACCAGAACCGGAGCCGAAGCCAGGATTTTAAGATTATGGGTTCTGAATTTTAGAAAAGTCAGTTTACTGGGTTCTGGATAAATTATTTATACATGTTAAGTGGATTTTTAACATAAAAATACAGGGGTTAGGCCAAAGCTACTGGGTTCTACCAAACCTGTAAACTGCACTGTGGCTTCGCACCTGAACAGAACACTCTAGCTAGTTCAAAGAGTTGTAAAAGATTGACATGCTTCATTTATGAAGAAAGATGCTACGGAAATAGAAACTCTAATTCAAGTTCAAATACAACTAATGGAAGTTACTTCCTACAAAATGAGAAATTCCGCCTCAAAAGCTGATATCAAAAGATATTGAGCACTTGCAATCCGGGCGAATAATTACCCAAAAATGTCAAATGAAATCTATGTGGCCCTGACTCTTCAAAAATGTCGCTAGGTGCATGTCAGATCCTCCAAAAGTAGAGCATTTTTGGAGGACCAGACATGGGACTGGAAGCATTTTTGGAGAGTCTGAGCAACATGTGCAGAATATCACCTTTATAAGACCTGCTAAGCAATGGACATCAATGTTATCTGGAATGATTCCCCTATTTAGCTGCTCCCTGACAAATTCTTCTTGACCATTTTCAGCATTGATCCTGAAGATCCCTTCAGCCTGCAAGTCCACAACCCATTTTCATCATTGAAAAGTTATGTAACTTCTCGAGATCACACATATCAGTGATAGATACCTAGTCAAACATTTTAATTGATCAACATAAGGGAGATTAAAGAGTTGGTGGATGCACACCTGTAAGCCACCTTGAGTATATAAGCGCCCTTGCATCATCAGAAGGATTGTAGGGACGCTATTTCCTCTGGAGTCAAATGAAAGCTGCATGCAGTCTGTCGAAACTCCAAACACTCTTGTACTGCAGAAAACAACACCAACATCAATTAGAAGAGCATGGCATTTTTTGACTAGACAAAAATCTGAACATGTCGTTCTGCACCATATAAAAAGCTCGTAACAAGGATAAGATCAAAAGTTACTAGAAAACAAAAGAGGTCAGAAAAAACTAAAAAAGTAGTGTGCCTTCACAAAACTTGTACTCCCACCATCCTAATTTATGTGACACTCTTTCCTGTAGCAACAATTTAACTTTAGACTTCTTATTTTACCCTTAATGGTATGATTCATAGCCACCCAAATATCTATGGCTTATCTTAGACCACAAGTTTAAAAAGTCTCTCTTTCATTCTTAAACTCCGTGTCCAGTCAAACACCTTCGCATAAATTGGGACGGAGGGAGTAGTTACTATTGTAACACTTATGAAACAACAGCTTGTTCGGCGAGCAAAGAGAACAACTTTTTCTTCATTTCTTCTTTTTTTTTTTTTTTTAGTTTTTTTCGTTTTTCATTTTCTTTTACTATGTTGAAGGATGCAATGACCAGAAGCGGTTGACATATTCCCACTGCAGTATGAGAAGACTATAGACTCATGGACATAAGAAACTAAAAAGTAAAAGTGAAAGGCCTATACTTCATTTTTTTCAAATCTTGATAATATATCCCAGAATTTCCAGTGTGTGGATACCACTTCAACACGCACACACACATACATATATATAATTTCTCCATTACTGAATGAAAAGTATGCTTTAACGATCCATATTTTTCTAACCTACTATGTGCTTATCACAGATTTAAAAATAGTCAATATTTGGTAAGTGTATTCATCATGAAGAAAGGAAAATTCCAACTTGAAGCAAAAGAACATGCTGCTGTTAATCTAATTACAAGGATGCACCATTAATCATCATTTCATGGACATATTTAATCAAATATTTATGCATTCCACTGCATAAATTATTAGCTTTCCCATAATTATTTAAACCACAAGTGATGTTCTCCTTGTAACAAGAGCATATGTTGGATAAGGCTGTCAAAATTCCAAACAAATAATAATAAGATAACTTAAAGAAGCCTACAGCCCTTCTTCTGCTTACCAGAAAGAGAAAAGAACAAAAAGATAAAACTTGAATAATAATAATAATAACGAAGATGGAATCTCTCAAAATCATATTCAAATATTTCAATATTAAGGGCTCGTTTGGACATAAATATTTGTTGCTTTTTTACAAGTTTTATTCCCCAAAAACTTCAAACATTTTTTAAAGTGAAATGTATGTCCAAACCCAACTTCAACTTTCAGATATTTTTTCAACTTAAGTTCAAATACTACTTTTTTTTTCTTCAAATATCACTTAATTTATGTCCAAATGCATACTAAATGTCACATATAAAAAATTATTTGAACATTAAATGTTATCAGAACCCAATAAAACTAGAAACACATACAAGGCAAAACCAAAAAAAACTAATAATTATAAAATAACACCAAGCACATATTCTAGAACATGAATGATTTAGAACAAACAACAACAACTAGTAAACTACGCCTCAATCCCACTTCTTCATTTAAGCTCATTTCATATCATCATCATACTAAATAATAAATAAAACTAATAAATAATAAAATAACACCAAGCACATATCCTAGGCCATGAATGATTTAGAACAAACAATAACTGCTACGCCTCAGTCACAATCTAGGTTGGGGTCGACTACATGAACTCTCACTTCTTCATTTTAGCTCATTTCATATCATTATCATACTAAATAAAACAAAACGTAAATAATTTACAATAAAACCCCACTAAAAACCAAATGAAAAAGAAAAGTACTTTAAAAGGAAAAAGAAAAAAAAAAACATAATATCAATCTCCACTTCTTCGTTTAAGCTCATTTCATATCATAATCATACTAAATAAAACAAAAAGTGAATAATTTAAAACAAAACCCCACTAAAAACAAATTGAAAAAGAAACATGGCAGTATGCAGGTTAATAGAAAAAACAACAACAACATCAACATACCCAGTGAAATCCCATATTATGTGATCTAGAAAGGGTAAAGTGTACGCAGACCTTACCCCTACCTCGGAGGCTGTTTCCGAAAAACATGACGAAGAAAAGGTCTAGCAGTTCAAAGCAGTATAAAATGAAACTAACGAAAACAAAGAGGTTAATAGAAAAAAGTGAAAATAAAACAAAACAAACCTGGCACTAGGGGCTCTTCTGGGAACTTCAGGTTCAAACTCAACAGGAAGTCCAAGAAAACCATTAAATCTATCAAAAGTGACATGAGCAACATGTCTAACATTACTAGGCCAACTAATCTCCATTGATGAATTAGCACGAGCAGAACTAGAAATAGAAGAAGAAGAACAAGAAGAAGCAAGCAATTCTTGAATATCAAAATTACTCTTACTACAAGCAACCAAAGATTTCCTAAAACCAGTTACAAAAAGTGTTAACAAAGACAGTTGATCTGTTTCTCTTTCTCTTTCTCTCCTTTTTCTCTCTCTTTTACTACCAGAAATACTAACACCTTCTACTTGTACCTCAGTATTTTCTACATAATACAAATTGGGTCCACTAATTAGACTCTCTTGGTAAGAAACATCATTATCTCTAGGCAATATACTAATGGAACTTGAAGATGAAGGTAACTCATGTGGGGGTTGTATTATTTCAGTCATTTTCAAGAAACCCACAAAAAAAAAAATGTAAAGATTGGATTTTTTTGGTTAATTCAGTTATTTTCAAGAAACCCACAAAAGAAAAAATCCTTTTTTTATGTGAAGATTGGATTTTTTTTTGGTTAATTCAGTTATTTTCAAGAAACCTACAAAACAAAAAATCTTTTTTTAATGACAGAAACAAGAAAAGTTCCTACCTAATAATTTCAGTAATTTTCAAGAAACCCAAAAAAAAAAAAAAAAATTGGATATTTTTGGTGGGTTTTAATGGTAGAAGAAGAAGCAAGAAAAGTTAGGTGGCTACTTTTTAAAGAAAATTTACAACAACTAGTGTAAAATCCCTTTTATGATAGTTTGGTAGGTTAGTAGATTACAGAGAGGAAGATGGGTTTTTGAGTAGAGTTGGATTCAAGCAAAGGTTGGTTTTTGGAAGGTGAGATATTAATGTCATCATCACTATCTATACATTCTCATTTCCCTATTTTATGGACTACTTTGGTTTCTTTTATATGCTTTGGCCTAATGGTATTGGTTTATGAAAGCTCTATAGGGAAGTAGATAGATAGAGAGAATAGAAGCTACTATAGAAAGAAGAGAATTGAGTTTATTATAGAGCCTCTTCTTGTTTTGGAATCAAAACTCATTTTTCTAGTTGTCTAGCTTAGCTGGATTTGGCTCTTCTATCATGGCACTTTCTATAGTGTGTTTTTCTCTTTATGAATGTTTGTAGGATACTAATTATAGCCTTGATATAATAACCGATAAAAGTTGTGTTGGAATGATAAGTATTTTTTCATTCTTAATCAAAGTCTTGATCGAATTCGAGTTTTAAGTATAGAGTCATTTTTGTTAGGGAGCGTTACCTGACAATGTGGACTTTCGGTCCGTATTCGAATTTAATCGGCCTCAATGAGGGTGTCGGACACCGAGTGGGAAATCAAGGGATTTTTTGGCTTAATTCGGATTTAATCGGGCCCCAATGAGGGTGTCGGACATTCGGTGGGAAACCAAAAAATAAAATGATATGATATATATCTTACATTGTCTGATATTCCTTTTGTCCCAATTTATGTGAAGTGGTTCGGGTTTGAGGATCAAAATATTTAATTTTGACTATGAATTAAGTATAGATTCTTGAAATATTGTAAAATAAAATTTACATATTTGAAAATTATATGAAAAGTACTACTTCTTCCATCCTAAAGTACTTGTCACTTTTAGCTTCTTAAGATTTAAATTACATGAACTTTAATCAATATTTTAAGATATATTTGTTCACCATAGTGATATGGGAAACATTACAACTTATAGTACTTTTTGAGGAGTTTTCGAATATCCAAATTTTAATTTAAGACTATTAAATTAATTTAAGTCAACTTACTTCGAAAAAATTAGTCAAATTGACTCTGTAGAAGCGAAACGTGACAAATCGTATTACCAATTTTGGAAAAAATAAATAAAAATAAAGGTCAGCCTGATTTCTTTATCACATGACTTGTATTGTTTAATTGAAGGGAGTCAGTGTATAAACATGAAGAATTAATATTCCTAATCCAACAATTATATGACCTAATCATGTATAGATCTTATCTACCTTTTGACAATTATTTATTTCTATTGCAGGTCATTTCACATCTACAGTTGAATTATTACTGCTTTATTTATTATTTTGGAATAAATGAAGGCTATATTTTAATGCTAAGAATAATGACAACTTGTATTGTGTAGGAAGGTACCTGGTTCTGTTAAGGTAGTTGCAGATCCAAGGAAGCAGGAAAATTATATTTAATAATACATTTGCTTTATTGGACTTCTTGGTTGATGGAGTAGTTATACACAAATTGTACTACAGAAATTATTTGAAAGATTAATAAAATGAAAATTGTTTTGTGGAGAATTATACGGAGATTGTTAAGGAGAATAAATAATACATGGATTGTATTTGTTACATAATGAATGAATAATATGAGAATTAGTTTTTAGCGATTAATACTTATTGTAACTTGTAAGGATATTTTTATCTTTACATGCTCTTATATTATAACTTATACAAATATTAATTGTATAATAGTATTTAATTGCCGGTATTAAAATCAGCATAAATAATGCAAATATTATAACTAAATATCGTATAAAATTATACAAAGATTAACTATTTAATGTTGAATATCATACTTCATAGTAAAAGATGTATAAAGCAAATCGATTTACATATGATGATACTGACAAACGTTTTATACACTTTATATTTATAATTTCTTTTTTAAAATCAAAATTCCAATGAGAACCTTTATTTGTACATCCAACAAGTGACACGGTATAAATAAACTAAAATAGAGAAGAGTCATACCATGATACTCATCTAATAAGGAACAGACATATCAAAGTCGCATTGACACAGACTTTGAAATAGACATCTCTACATTCGTCGATACTCTAATGAAACACTCACTAGCATACTTGTTCTTTTCTTTTCTTTTCTTTATCCGATTTATAATATGAGTGAATTTTTTATTTCGGGTAAAACGCTTCCAACTAAAAATGACTCGATTCTGAAAATTCGAATACAAATTATTTAATTAAGGAGGAAAGAATACTTATCGTCCGGTAATCATACTTATCCATTTGCAAACTAGGAAAACCATTCATTCAAAGTATGACACATACCAACCATAGCTGCAAAAGTCCCTTACACTTAGGGTGGGTAAGATGTGACATTATTTTTCAGGAACTTCAAATTGGAGAATGATTTAATTCACCAAACGAGTTGTAACTTTCAATTGTATCATCAAGCAAATGTGTCAAACTCGAGAATATGACAGTTGAGAACAAGGCTACAAGCCATATTGTAGTTAACCATCCAACGCACTCGTATTTTCTCTTCCTTTTGAAAAGAATGGACAACTTCATTTACGTTTAAAAGGCCAAAAGAAAAGGAGAACGATTTGGTACCTGAAGGTCACTAAGTTCGAATAAATTTGGTTGTGCAAGACTTATTTAAGGGAAAACGTTCTTTACTAAAAGTTTTTTCATATTTTTCAAGATTCAAATTCAAGACCTCCGATTAGAAATGAAGGAACGATTTTCGTTCCACCACACCCTTTGATGGTCTATATTTGCATCGTTTTTTCTTTGAATTTTCTATATTTACAACTGCATTTGCTCATTGCCTTATCTTCAAAAAATATAAGTGATCTTGTGTCAAATTCACTGGTCCGACTAATTCAAATTCGCGTCGCGTAGAATCCATTTAAAGAAAATGCTTTCTACCAAATATTTCTGAATTCTCAAAGTTGAACCCTTAATCTCTGATTAAGACGGAGGGAATTCATTCATTCCACCGTACTCTTGGTGGTCTGTTCTATATTCGCATCATTTCATAAAAAGAAAATGAATTTTCAATATTTCTGTTTTATTCACTATATTGGTTATTTAAGCCCTTTAATTGTTCTTCTTTTCTTTTATAGTATCTCTTTGTTGTGATGGTTCACTTGAAACTCTCACCGACCTAATATGACAATAACATAACTGATTCTTTAAAAACAATCAAATTAAAATTAACCATCAAAATTTATAATTAGATGATAAGTACTTTTTAAATTTTTTTGAATTTGATTATATATCTTTGTTCACCCTCCAAACTCCATAATAGACTTTGGGTGCGAATTCGAGTTAGTCGGCAAACAAATACCGAACACTGGCCGGATTAAAAACCAAAAAAAAAACATAACTGGTTCTTAAACTACAGTCAAATAGAGAAAAGCAAAAAAAGGCATTATTTTTAGTAGCAGGATACCACATCACAAAGCACAACAAATTAATATGTCCTCTTGAGAAGAAACTGGAGCTTCATTTTCATTTCATTACTATAGGTTATTAATTATTATAAATAAATAAAAAATAAAAAAAACTGCAGGATTTCCTAGAAATATTAATAAAAGGACCATTAGTTTATTTATTTCCTATGAAAAGTATAGTAAAGGGACCACCAGTTCTTACTACACATTTTTTCAGGACTCAAAAAACACAAAAAATTAGGTGGCTTTGTCTAATTATGTCTATAAAAAGCCACTCGTGGTAGACATAATTATTAATGGCCTTAATTCACGGTTAAACTAGGTGAATGTGTCTAATTATTGTTTCCTTCTCTAAAGCCTATCCTCTTTTACTCCGGACAAAAAAAAATTGCATCTTATGTTCATATCAAATCACGTCTTTTGCTACCTCCAAATTATCAAAGTTTTGATCGTGATGTGTTTCTATTATCACCAAGGAATGTATTGGAGTTGGATTCCTTCATTCTTAATCAGTAAATTAGGATTCGAGCAGCGGGTGCATCGAATCAGTCTGGCAAATGGGCTTCAGATACTAGATAAATAAATAAGAAAATAATTTAATTTAAATTTTTTGTTAAGGATTTTGTTGAACTTTGTAGTTTGTACGTAAGTATTAACACAAGGGATTAAACTGTATCAAGTAATTATATAATTGTTTTCTTTTGTCTAAACAAAACATAGGGTTTTTGTTCAAATTTTATAATTTACGTCAGATATAAAAATTTTAACTTATGTTCGTATTGTAGTTATTTCATCAAAATTTGCAATCTTTCCAATAGTGAGTTACCTACATATTGTTCTCTGAAGTCTCAACAGAAGAAATTCATTATTTTGTATATTTTAGTTAGAAATGAAATTGTTAAGGTAATATAGTTTATAGATTAATTAGAGCCGTGAATATTCCCAACTTGGATGGTAATTGATCACTCTTTTAAACATATGATATACATAATGAAGTTGTTAATCCTTTTGTTAAAAAAGAAAAGGTATCACACTGCTCTAAGTAAAATTGAAATATAAACTATTATATACAGAGTTTATCTACAGTGTTTGGATGGAACATAACCAACTAGTATTTGAGGCCAAAAGCAAAATAGGAGAACAGATTGCAAAGGTAATTGTATATACATGTTGTGTTCGAGCTCCTCTGAGACTTAGGAATTTAATAGACAACCTTGTACTTTAAAGCTTATGTTTCACTTTTTAGGCTCTTGTTCTGTTAGATTTATTTGAGACAGCAGGCTGTGGTATAGCCTTGCTACCAGTTTTGTAATGACTAAAGTTAGTTACCAAAAATAAAATAAAAATATAAACGATACTGTTACAGAACTGTAATAAAGAGGCAATGTGCATTGTACTTCGTTTTTTATATTGTTTGTGTATCAAATTTATGGTACAACGGCAGAATTTTATTAACTTAGGACAGCTTAAAGCAAATTAATTTATTTAAAGAAAAACTTATACGCTCTATGTAGACCAAATTAAAAGAGACAAAGGGAGAGGAAAGCAAGGAAAAAGATACATAAAAAGATGATACAACGGAAGAAAACTTTTTTGGTCTTAGAAATATAAGAACAATTTGCACTTTTTATGGTTACAATATAGTATATCACTATTCAAAATTCAAATTCATCATGGCGGGGGGACCCCAAACAAGTCTTAAAAAATAATTTAAAATGACTGAACTGTATAGCACAGAGATATTAACATTTCTTGTCTACAGTAATTTTTGCTATTATATACTCCCTACTAGTTTCATGAAGCTCGGGCTAACTCTTAAACATTTTAACTTTCAATGTTAATGAAATTATTTACTACAATTCAGATGTAGAGCCAACATATAAAATTTATGGGTTCTGAATTCTTATTTTTTAAGTTATTCAATACTAAATTAATAACTTATCGTTTAAATACAAAGTTTGTGGACCAAAACTACTGGGTTCGATCGAAATCGTTGCTGACACTCTAGCTCCGCACCGCTTCAAACTCTTTTTGCGCTTATCTTGAACTCATTTAAGATTTTAATAATGTATTTTATTTTCACATGTATTGACAAAACTCATGTTTTCATCTTCTAGAATCATCTAACAACAACAAAAATCCCACAAGTGGGGTTATTTTGAGATAAAGGAGTAAAAATAAGTTAATAAGGAGCAAAAAAATAAATTCATAAAAGGTTATTATAAGATTAACCAATGGCAAAGGCGTAAGTGAAATGTCATAAAAAAAATACTTGTAAAAGTAAGAATATGCAATAAGAAAAAAAAAAAAGACACAAAAATAAATTCATAAAAAGGTACTATTACATTAACCAATTACAAAGGCCCAAGTGAAATGTCATTAAAAAAAAATTGTAAGAGTAAGAATATGCAATAAGGAAAAAGAAACAAAAGCCACATGTAAAAGCTTCATTTGATTAAAGTTCAATGTGAGGACTACCAAACTTTTGATTCCCACTTATATATAGTATTAATATATTTTGATTTACCAACATTCTTCCCTTATTAGTTTGCTTCAAAAAGAACACCGTCTTTCTATATTTAGAACAAGTTTAGGTCCTTTAGGACAACAAATTTTGAAAGCGTTCTGTTTTTCCACCACCACATAAATTGGAACGAATAGAGTAATAATTATAGAAAATCTCTATAATACTCCCTCTGTCTCAAATTATTTGTCGTGGTTACTAAAAATAGTTGTCTCAAATTATTTGTCGCTTGAGAAGTTCAAGGCACAATTAATTTTTTTTCTTCTCATTTTACCCAAAGTATAATTTTGTCATTAATGGAGACGACACACAAATAGAGTAAACATTTAATGGAGAGAGATTATATAAATTAAACATAAATAAGGTTAAAGTTAGTCAAATATCCCTCCTAGTTAATGTTTTTTAAGGGGCGTGCAAAACAAAAAGACGATAAATAATTTGAGACAGAGAGAGTAAAGCCACATTAGTTGAGTAGGGGAAAAAACTAATAGTTAATTATATCTTGATTTTCTAAAACGATAACCATTTTGGAATTTGGACCATCTATTTTTAGTAAGGATGACAAATAAAGTGGACTGGAGGGAGTACCATATCTATTTTGGATGTTAAGTTTAATGTTCAAAAATGGAAACAACTATTAAGTTTAATGTTCAAAAATGGAAACAACTAATAGTGATCTTGGAAAAAATTATGAATAAAAAGATATAACACCAAAAAGGTGTTTAAACGGTCTCTGCCTTAATGCCCAATGGATAAAAAGATGAAAACAAAAAAATGCATTGCACAAATGCGATTTATTCTCTACTTTTCGTTTTTCCCCTTTCTCAACGGACTGTAAAATGTAAAGCCATACAATATTTAACTTATAACACTCTTTTCATTTGGAACGGTCCAAAATATTTCTTCCATGCGAAATTTAGAAGGGAAAAACAAAAAGAGCTTTAGAATTTGTACTTATACACATCTTAAGATATTTGTGTGGTTATAAAAAAATTTCATTAGAAAAAATAAAAATTTGTTATTCTTTTTTAAACAGACTAATAATAAAAAGTATCTACAAAATGGAATGGAAAGAATATTTTATTTGTACATAATCTTCATAATTTTCAAGAAGTTAAATATTTAGTCGTGCTCCAGTGAGGATACCGGACACCGAGTCAAAATTTATACATACACATACACACACACACACACACACACATATATATATATATATATATATAAACTATGTAAAATGGTATACACCAATCAAGAATCAAAATATATAGACCTTGAATTGGTTAGGGCAATTTGCACGATTGCCCTTATTTGGGAGTGGTATTTAATTTTGCCCCTTAAATTGCTGGTCTTTAATTTTTTTTTCCCTTAGCCTAAAATATCCCGAGGCTCTGGTTCGAACACCGGCCCAGTAAAAAAAAAAAGTAGAGTTTCGTTGCAAAATTAGGCCTATTCAGGCAAAAGTTAGTCCTTAAGGCCTAACTTTTGTAGAATTCCAACAGTTTTTTTTTTGCCTTAAGGCAAATGCAAACCTCTTGGCAAATTCTGCCTTAATGTAGAATTTTAAGACAAATTTCACGCGTACTTTTCCGAAGCCTTACCTTGCCATCGTTTTTTTTTTTTTTTTTTTTTTTTAGCGAACTCAGCTTGGGACATTTTCGTCCTACTTTTTAAGTCAACGACAAAACTACAGACCAACAATTTGAGGGGCAGAAAGATGAATTGGTTATTAACAAGAAATAGTTACAGATCCAGTTCACCCAACATTTTCATCTCTGGCTCACTATCTTGACGGGTCATTTTCAGTTTTGCACTTTTGATCCCATTTTGTGCTGGTCTTTAATTGTTGTCCTTCAACTAGCTGATCTTTAATTTTTGTCCTTCAAAATCGAACTTATGTCGACATAAGTTACGCATCATAATATTCACAAGTTATGCCAGTATCCCTAAAAAACTTATGCCCCTATAGACATAAGTTTGATTTTGAAATACAAAAATTACAGACCAGTCCATTTGAAAGACAAACCTTGCAATTACTTCAATCTTGACACAAAAGGCTTTAGTTCCAAATTAGGCCCATGTTTTCAATTGGACCAAAATCAATATGGGCCTATTCTTCACAGTGATGGTCCAGTATCTAGGCTTTGATGAATTATTATTCGGGCTTGATCCAAAGTTTTTTTTTTTTTTTTTCAAAAAATTAGAAATCAAAAGATTTAACACCAAAAAGGCGTTTAAACGGTCTCTGCCTCAATGGCCAATGGATAAAAAGATAAAAACATAAAAGGTATTTCACAAATGCGATTTATTCTCTATTTTTTATTTTTCCCCTTTCTCAACGGGCTATAAACTGTAAAAACCATACAGTATTCAACATATAACACTCTTTTCATTTGAAACGTTCCAAAGTATTTCTTCTATGTGAAATTTAGAAGGAAAAAAAAAAAAGAGTTTTACAATTTGTAGTCATACACATGTTATGATATTTGTGCGATTATAAACATTTCTCATTAAAAAAAATCAAAATTTGTTTTTTTTTTTTTAAACAGACTAATAACGAAAAATGTCAAACAAAGTGGAATGGATAGAATATTTTATTTCTACACAATCTTCCTAATTTTCAAGAAGTTAAATTCATTAGTAATATATTCCTGTGGTTCGAGCCCTTGGGAATGGAAAAAAATTCTGTTGGGAGCGCCAACTCCATAAATGGCCCATCCCGAATTCGCGATCCGCGTCGATCAGCGGTGATGGACATCAAGTCGGTAAAAAAAGAAAGAAAAATAAAAATAAATAATAATAATAATAATAATAATATATATATATATATATATATATATATATATATATATATATATATATATATATATATATATTACGATTCTTGATTGGTGTATATCATTTTACATAGTTTAAATTTTTGTTTTTATTGTCAAACTAGTTTTTAAATCAAGATCGGTATTTATTGTGAATCAAATCAAACAGACCTTGAATTGATTATTAGCAGTTTTTTTTTTTTTTTTTTTGGGTCTTGTTATTAACAGTGACATTCTTTTTTGGGGCCAATTAGAAAAATAATTTTAGATCCAGTTCACCCAACATTTTCATTTCTGGTTCAAATCTCGACACAAAAGACTTTAGTTCCAAATTAGGCCCCAGGTTTCAATTGGACCGAAGCATGCTATATCATGCTTTTTACCTTATGTATTTACTGCCTCTTTCTCATGCTTGCTTTATCATGGCTTTTTCGCTCTCGTTATTTTTAAACTACTTTGATCTGTTTGTCTGTATCTAACCTTTTTGTCAAGTTTTCTCTTGAGCCGAGGGTCTTTCGGAAACAACCTCTCTATCTTTCGGGAGTAGAGAATGGGGTTTGCGTACATTCTACCCCTCCCCAGTTGTCCTACATCGGGATTTCATCGTGTGTTGTTGTTGTTGCTTGCTCCAAAGGCTTTTTTTTAGCTTCCCACTCGGTGCCCAGTACCAGTATTAGAGTCTGATTCATCTGGATTTGCATCGCGTATGGCATATTAAAGGGGTGGCCGCTCTTTACCTGGAGTTTTTCATTCTCTGGGCTCGGATCAGAGATGTATAGTAAAGGTAATGGTGCAAATCATTTTGAAAGTGAATCTTGTTTGACTTTTTCACTTGTAATATAATGCTGCATAGACATTGTCACGCCCCAAAATAGGATGAGACGTGACATGTAACCCAATACCTGTCAACTTACACCAAGCGAATCGATATAGAGTAGTAATTGCCCTCTACGTCATCATGTAACACAATTATCATTAATTGTCAAAAATATTATCATGTAACGCAATTATCATTAATTGACAAAAATATTAAGTGTTAGTGAAGGATCCTAATATATGTTCTTGTGTCTTGTTTAAATTTTAGCATAAAGAATTTAAAATTGCAATAGCTAATTTCTGAGTCAAAATCTGATGTAACATTTACTGTGTTAGTCCGAATTGAGGAGAGTCTTTTATTTGGTCAAAGTTTTGGGAGAAGTTTGACACTGAAGCAAAGTTGCAAAGTATTTATTAGTCAAATTTGGAGAAAATATTTGGAAATTTTGTAAAATAATGGAATAAGAAATTTCTTAACAAAAACCTAGTGGGTTGACTTGTACTGAAAAAGGTCATTCTCAGTATAAAAATTTGACTTTACTTGATTAAAACCTCATATTCTCACACATAATGCAAGACTATAGCATATCTTAATTTTAACCTGCACGTACAATCATCAAATCAGAGGTTAAAGCATGAGTTAGATAAAACAAAAAGTATCATAGATATCGTCCTTTTTTCTAAAAAAAATGTATATATATGCTGGAGCAAGAATTAGTATGTAAGCTCTTAACTGAGGTTCCAAATTCGAGCTATGGGAATAGAGTTTCCTTGAGTGAGGAGCACTTTATCCTCCAAAAGTATAATTTTTCGGCACGTATGAGCAGATGTCAGAGATTAAATGAGAAATAAAAAGTAAAAGAATTTCTTAGTATGAAAGTCAATTTGTTACAATCATATTAAAAAAATAACTACTTAGCGCGATACAAATCCAAATTAACCGCGCTCTAAAACTTATCAAATCAACAAGAAACTAAAAAAAATAGCCATTAGAAGACAATTTAGTGCTAACATGACATCTAAAACTAATTGTTCCTAGCCTTCGAGGTGGGATGATTAAGATTCCATCTTTAATTAGCGATCTCAATTTTGAGCTTTAGAGAACGGAAAATTGGTACGAAACCTTTTACCCTGTCCTTAGCAGGCCTTTTGAAACGAATCCAAACCAGTCGGACTCGGACCTAGACATTTACAAATGTTAGACCGAAATAAAAATGCAAAAACAGTATAATTGTGTCATTTGAATAGAGAACTAAAAATTGTATAATTGCTAATTGGTTATAAATATGAATGTTCTAAAATGTTTCCTTGCATTATGAGTATTTAATTATATTCTAGATGTTACTCAAAATAAAACTACAACCAAGTGTACCTTTTTCTTAGATTTTCTAAAAGCCATTGCTCTAATTAATTGTTTTTAATCTTCCAATTAAATATTCCAATATAAGAAAATTACTTTTTAAAAAATATTAGTTTCCAGGACCAGTACGTCGACTAGAACTAGTTTGACAAAAGTGAAGTCCCTTTCTTCAATATCATCAACAGAAAAAAAAAAACCAAGATAAGATATACTATTAAATTTAGGTATTTCTCCATCGGGAGTTGAATTTTATGAAGAAGACAGGCTTTATGGAAGCTTCTAATAAAATTTTCTTATTCTGTTGTTTTCCACGAAGAAGGTACACATTTTAGTACTTTCAATTAGTCCAAGACATATTACGTTAGTCATAAATACTAACAAATACTAAAGAAGATTGTCTTTATTTTGATAGTCTCTGCCTCAAAGTCTCCTAAGTCTTCTACTTATTTGTTTTTAATAATCGTGAAATCTTCAAGAGTGAAGCGCAAGGTTTGAAAATTTACAAAAGTGACAGGAATTAGCTATGAAAAAAGTTCCAACGTTGAACGACAAAAATCTGTAGCAATGAAATATCAAAAGATAATGTTAGCTCGAATTTCATAGCTAATTCTTGTATTTTTTTTATAGTAAATTCGATGGATAACGAGTCGGTTCTTTTATATTTTCCCATTTAAATAATAGGGTTTTTGTTTGTGACAGGTTTCAAACCCCTAGTGTGCGCTTAACCACACATTATGTTCAAAGGAGAATTCATAATTTAAAGTTTATGGGTTCTAGATTCTAGTTCTTTCAAATAACTGAGTTCTAAATTAATCTACAAGACAAAAACAGGATTTTGCTAGAACTAAGTTCGGGGTAATTCATCTATTTCTCTATGTCCTTTTGTGGATGCAAATATTCCCTTCATTTCAACCATTTATTTTAACATTTGTCAAGTAGTGCCGTCCTTGTTTACTTATTTGGCCAATTCTCTTTGTTCCTTCTTCTCTTGTACTAAAAGTAATGGGTCTCCACTCTTCAACTCTCTTCATTCTATTTTGTTTTTGATAAAGAAAATTTTGGTAGTTTTGACTAATTTTTAATCACCTAAAGTGATAAATATTCCAAGGGTTTAATTATAATATATACTTTATAATCCTTTGGTTTTTTGTTTCATGGGTACCCACCATTTTCAGCCGCCCAACATATTAAAGGGTTGGTGATAAGTCAATTTTTTTCTAGTTGATTTGGAGTTAATTTATTAAGCCCTTTAACTAAAACTTGATTCTTGATTCAATATGCAATGGTTAAAATGATTTTTTGTTTGTTATAAAGGAATCTATTGGTTGTAACTAATCCAGTATTTCTTTTTAAGTAAGGGATTAATGGCTAAAATATAGCATGAGCTGTTGCTATTCTATTTAAAGAAAGTGTTCCTCTTTTTCTTTTTAATAATATTTGTAAATATTTGATAGAACCAACTCTAGATCTCTACCATCTACGTACCTAATTAAGATAGATTAGTTTTTTTTATAAGAAAAGTAAGGTACTTTTTGAAGTGGAATCTCAAACATGAGCTGAAGTCCTACGATCTAATAACGAAAACACACTTGCTCGCAACTCGTGTCTATGCAAACGATACAAGACATGTATCTTGTATATGACCTTTTATTACATGATTACATGATATATAATTTCGCTTTAGTTTATAACTTGTTAGGTTAATTACTTCGTCCGGTGTAAAACCTAGTGTGAGAAAGTATTTCTTTTTTCTTTAATAAGTCTTAGGCAAGGCGGATCTAGCGAAGAAAATCGACTTCAGATGATCTAGTAACTTTGGCTTAAGTCCTTAATATATATTTTTTAAGAAAATCATGACTAAATAAGTAAAGTTCGCATACCCAGACGGAAACTAAGCTCCCACTCACAACCCATGTAACAAGCTACGCCAAGTAAGAAGTGTAGAACAATTAGTTCATAAGGACCACCGTTGTATGACCATTCATCAACGGATGTCGCTTCCCAGATTAGGTAAAAATGTAAACCTATAGCTGCAGAAGTAGGAATAATGGCACCGGAAATAATATTGTTTCCGTAGTAAGTTAGACATACTATTGAAAAAAGGGATTTTCGACGGACGTAGAAACTTTCCGCCTTTTAGAGGGGACGAGATATGGTAAAATTTCGAGTGCGGACATATAAAGTTTAAATCTCGAATCTGCCTCTGGTACTAGGTCTTCTTGATTTATTATAGGCTATAAGTTTGATTATTTGATAGGTAAAAGACATAAATTGACCCTTAAACTTGTCCCCAAAAGTCATTTTCACACTTAAACTATACAGGCGACCTATTACGCGCCTGAACAATTAAAATGTGAATTTAATACCACCCTGATGCACACATAACCAGTTGCACAAGGGGAGGTGTAATACACTCGCCCGCCCTCATATCAATATGCCACATCAGCGGGCCACACGTGATTTCTTCTAAATTTTAAATTCTTTTTCTTTTCTTTTAGTTAAAATTTTATTTATTTTTTCTTTTTCTTTATTGTAAAATATAAATTTTATAACCCCTCAAACCCCCCCCCCCCCTTCTCTATCCACCACCACCGTAACACCACCACTATCACTCCTCGATAATTATATCTTCTTCATCACTAAATAACCCACCCCATCTCTTTTATCCCACCGAAAACACCATATCCTTTTACACTTTTTGATCCATTTGAAGGGCAATTTGTGCAATTTCTTCATTGTTGAGCAATTTCTAAATGTTATTTATCCAGTCCATTTGAAGGGCAGTTCGTGCAATTTCTTCATTGTTGTTAAAAGTCCATTTGAAGGGCAGTTCGTGCAATTAAAAAATGAAGAAAATTTGATTTATCCAGTCCATTTGAAGGGCAGTTCGTGCAATTTCTTCATTGTTTAACAACAATGAAGAAAATTTGATTTATCCGGTCTATTTGAAGGGCAGTTCATGCAATTTCTTCATTGTTGTTAAAAGTCCATTTGAAGGGCAATTAGTGCAATTTCTTCATTGTAGTTACGTATTGTTTCTTAAATTTGGACGAATTTGAGTGTAAGTGGGACGAATTTGAGGAGGAATTGGATGATTTGTTCCTCAATTCAGTTTTTCCGGTGGGGTGGTGGTGGGTGTGGGGATTTTTCTGGTGGGGTGGTGGTGGGTGTGGGTGTGGATGGTTGGTGTTGGGGATGAAGAAGAAGAGGTGGAGGAGAAGAGGGCGGGGTGGGGTGGGAATTAGTTTTTCATTGTAATTAAAATTTATTTTTGCTTTAATTTTATTCTCACTCCCCTATTATTTAATTATAATTTTTTTGTGCCACATCAGCTCAGAAGGTGGTATTAAATTCTCTTTTGAGATGTTCAGGTGTGTAATAGGTCGCCTGTATAGTTTAAGTGTAATATCGATATTTGGGGTATAGTTTAGGGGTCAATTTATGTCTTTTGCCAATTTGATATGCACAAATTGCTATTAACGGTTGATAAGTCGAAAGTGCATAGAGACAACATTTAAGGACAAAAATACTAAACCACCACAATCATATAGGCAACTCTTCCAATTTTTAAAGTCAAAGGCTGGCCCTCTTTGAGAAATTCTTCCCCTAATTCCACACTACAAAAACCAATTGCTACCCACTCTTCTCCATTGCAATATTGTTCAAGAAATTAACTTCTTTCTCTTTAGCTCTCTCTTTCTTTGCATTTTCCTCTTCATTTTCTTGTACACAAAATGCTAGGTAAGAAGTTTGGTTCAATGAAGAATTTAGCCAAGAAGGCTAAGCTTATTAGAACAACTAGTAGTACTAATATTCACCATGATCAATCACAACATCTTGAAAATCTGCTTGTTAAGGATCATGATCATGATGATCAATATCAAGGGGCTAGTCCAACAAGTGCTAAATCCTCAAAAAAGATGGGAACATTTGCAGTGTATGTCGGCGAAGAAAGAGAACGATTCGCGGTGCCAACGAGCTATCTTTCACATCCATTGTTCAAGATTTTGTTGGAGAAGACACAAAATGAGTTTGGTTTTGAGCAAACAAATGGACTTGTGGTTCCATGCAGTGTTGCTGCATTTCAAGAAGTGGTCAATGCTGTGGAGTGTTGCAATGGGAAGTTTGATTTTGGTGACTTGGTAGAGGAATTTCTATAATTTGGTCGATATTTTCCAAGGTCATGTCTAGCCTTGATCAAAAGAATCAGATTAGTGGGGACAGATATTGTTACTTTTGTACCACTTCTCTAGTGTGAGGATACAACAACAATTACAACGTCTTAATCCCAAACAAGTTGGAATCAACTACTTTTCTAGTGTGAGGATAGCATTTGGGGAAATAGATTCAAGAATCATACCTTGAGGAGGTAACTACATTTTTAGACTTGATTTTTTATTTGGTACCAAAGAGCTAGTGTAAGCTTCCTTTTTTGCTTTCCCATGACGTAGACTTGGAGAGGAGAAAGCAGATGAGAGAAGTAATCTTCTTGTTTATTTTCTCTTTAAATTAGTGTCAGCTAGTTAAATTGTAAATTTGTAGTGACAAGAGAACTGAAAGAGAAATGTCTTTAATTATTTACTTCTTGCCCTTTCGATTACATTAAGAACAATTCAAAGATGTTCATCAAACTATAACAATTACTACTAGGTCTCAGTCCAAAACTCCGCCAGTGCGACCTTAGCTTGACACATTGTCAGTCCCAAAGCCAAATAAGAAAGGAGAGTAATAGGCTGACAGTCATTGTAAAACTAGCTAAGGATGTTCATCTCTATCATTTTAATATTTTTAAAATTAGCAATTTATGTAATAGGCATGTTTTTTTTCTTTTTCTTTTTTGGTTTTCCATTCGGTGGTCGGTACTCACAATTTTAGGGCCTCGACTAATCCGTGATTCGCGTTGTGTGAGGCCCAATGAAGGGATAAATTTGGTGGTTGTAGTAAGCATAGTTATCAAGTCAAAAGGAATTTTCAAATATTCAAAGGGATAATTGGTAGTTTGATTATCATCAAGAGGTGCATGCATGTATATTTATTGATTTGGTCAAAAATTAGATACTAAACATTGTGTTAACCCCATTAACTCCCAAAAAAAGTATTTGGCTGCATGTTATTTGGAGGAAGCTTAGTGATTGATTCCATACGCCGATATTTGTTTGACTCAGCAATTTAGTAGTAGTTAGGTGATAAAGTAGTCATGACTATACTAATTTCTCACGAGAAAAGAAATGTTCTTAAGAATATACCTTCTTATTGATCTACCCATCCCCGTCTCTCCCGTAGGGGTGGATTTAGAATAGTGGCGCCCGGTTCCTCAAAATTGTAACAAATGGGAGTTCTAAATCTATAATTTTTAAAATACAATGAGTTGAATGCTAAGAATGTTAAAGGTTGAGCCCATAGAGTATAAATTCTGAATCCGCGTATCTAAAGCCCCCCCCCCCCCCTCCCTCTCGTCAAAATAACAGCACTGGTTAAATTGAAATGATGGTGCAAGACTTTGTTACATCGGCACTGAATATAACTTAAATCCTTTTTTACATAATCTGCCAATGGCCCACACACTTCCCCTTGGATTTTAAACTCAGCGTTTTGAAACAAGCAGAAAAAGAACAAGAGCTTGAAACTTTGATCTAAAAAACAAACTGTTCTTCATGGAATTTATTGCATTTTCATTGAACATGATCAGTGGGAAAAACATAATGCTTGTTTAGTCATCTACAATTCCCCTGTAATTTGCTACCAGTCAACAAGAATTCTTTTCATTTCACCAATGAGCTCCATCATTTGTTCCCTAGTATGCAAAGGGAAAGGATAAACACATGCACAATCCAGCTGTCCATCCCTAATCGTGTCGAATATGGCAATAGAAGGGCCTACCCCGTGCACGGATGCACACCCGCTGAAGTCTTCTAATCCAATTTCTTGATGCACTTTGCTGGAGGTGTCGATCACAGGGTCTTCAAACACAGAGATGAGGGAAGTTCTTAGTGAAGAGGAGGGCGTTAAGCCAGGATTATCAATGGCCTTGCACATGAGGAAATTTAGGTCTCCCATGTCTGAGAAATGCTTGTTATTGTTCTTGGCGTTGGCAAAAGATGTGTAACTTCTCTTTGCTAGCTCCCATAAATCTTCTCCTCCCTTAACGTCATGTGTGTTGAGGATTGCAGAATGATAAAAGCCTGCATGATTTAGGTCATCATTTTAATTACACTCTGTTCGGTAAACATCTTTGTGATACAAGTACAATAATTGAAATGAATAAAAGAGTTCAAGAGTGGTGAGAGTTTTATCAAATGTAAGAACAATCGCACGGTATTGGAGAATGCTGCACTTGCCTAAGAACCTATGTTGCTCGGACTCTTCAAAAATATTTCCGGGTGTGTGTCAGATCCTCCAAAGGCTATGTAGTATTGGAGGATCTGAAGCGGTTACGACAACATTTTTTAGAGTCCGAGCAACATAACCAAGAACTGGATTAAAAGACTAATAGGATATTTCCAACAGACTGGGGGAGTTTGAGCTTTTCCCAAGTGCACAGAAGATGTGCAATTAACTTGCAAGTCACGTATAGTAGCTTTGTTATTTACTTAAAACAAATTTGTTGCACACCAACTGAGTTCCGATTGATTGCAACTAGTGTAGGTAATGAGTTTATGTACTCTCCTACTTAATAGGCTAGTCTTTTAGGTTGGGCTCTTCTATTCAATCTACAACAATTAGTATCAGAGTAGATTAATCAACATTTAAGGCTGCAAAGCAAAATGGTGAGCCAAGAGAGTGCCACATCTGATGCCTAGCTGTGACCAAGTGGTAGGAGTTCGGAGTGGTACCATCTGTGACTAATTTGGGTCCAAAAAGAAAAAAGATTGGATGCCAGTAGTGACCAACCGGGTCAGATGGACATCAAGAGTGGTGGTCTGGATCCAAGAAGTATAAACACTCGATGCGAGTAAGTTTTTACCATAAATGCAGTAACGAACCTGGAAAATCAGGGCTAAGCACTGGATCAAGAATTGAGCGGCAGTTAATAAGGGTTACAACTGCATACTTCTCCCATTGATTCTCATTTAGGCCATTCGAAGAATGAGCTGCAATTAATCCAGCAGCAGCCAACAGCCCACACAGTTTTATATCTCTGGTTTTGCAGCCCTGCCAAAATTCAGATGTTGTTACCATCTCCTAATGTTCCTTTTAGAATAAATTACAAACGGTGTACAGTTTTTCTGGTTATGAACTTAGACTTACCAGAGACAGTTACATGTAACTAACTTTTAAATGACATGATTTTGCACTGTCAGCACACAGATTACACCATTAATCAAGCTATAAACCGAGTAAGATTCATAAATAGCCATTTTTTCATCTCTATAATTGGAAAATAGCTAGTGTCATAGAGACTCAAATTCCATAAGTGAAACTCATTAAAGTAGAGTTGAAATTCCATGGCAGTAGCTATTTTTGAAAAACAAACCGAAAAGTGGCCAGTGGCCATTAGTTTAGCCTATTAAACCTTATCTCTATTGAAAAATGGTTTACTGCCCATGAGCCGAATTGGATTAAGAAAAGTTAGGTTATACCAAGCCTAAGCCATGTGCAGGGCTATCCGTATACCTATTGTGCTAGTGAGAGATAGCAAGTACTTCATGGAACAGTCGACGTGTGTGCAAGCTGACTCAGAACCACCGTTATGAGAATTTTCTTTTTCTTTTAAAAAGTTAGGTTATACTATGGCCCACAAATTGGGCAGATTCTAGTCCTTTTGAGTATGTAGCATCCAAATTGGCCAATTTTCACATTCTGAATGTGATTAAAGTTGTACATCACGTGAAGAGAATAGTACACTGCATTCAACCAGGGCCACGGATTCTCAAACAACATAACAAAAAATGGGACCTAGGAAGTTTTATAGAATAGCTTAGCCTAACTTCTAGAAAACAAAACCAAGATGTCACCTAACATAGCAATTTAAAAATGACATTAGAAAATATCTCTATGACGGTGATGTTCGAGTTAGTTTGCACACATTATTCTATCGGATACCTGCTATTTGCCACCTAGGCAGGTACCTGATAACTTTATCCATCAAAATTTACGCAAATGAGAAGAAAATTAAATCATTTAATAACTTTTGTCTCCACTTAAATTTGAACCATAATCTCTTTTTTCACATTTTCAGAATAATACTAAGGATATTATAATCAATTAAAGTGAGAAAAGTATACATTTTTGAAATAATACCCAGGATATGATTAAGTGAGAAAAGTATACGATTAAAATCATGAGAAAATAATATAAAAATGATCCTGAATTTTGGAGATAGGTTTAATATAGCCCCTCAAATATTGTATTTAATAGTTTTGATTCTTTAAATTTGTCAAGAATGAGCGTTTTTTGTCTCCGTCGAATATTTAACAAACTCCCATATTAAATTATCGGAAACTTTGGAGGGGGAAAAAAAGGAATACTGTTATCTTGCTCTTAAATAAGAAAACTAAAAAAAAAGTGGTTTCTTATTATTTGTCCAAGCCTTTAACAAACTCTGGCAATTAAATTTATCGGAAACTTTGGGGAAAAAAGAAGAAGAATATCAATCATTCTCTTAAATAAGGAAATAAATAACTAGATGATTTCTTTTTTAACTGTTCAAGCTTTGGTGGAAAAAGTTATTGATATACGTGTTAGGTGAGGGTCAGCACGTATCCCGTGGAATTAGGTGCGCAAAAAGCGAACAGGACACCACTGTTATAAGAAAAATTAAGGAATTTACTAAATTGTAATAGACTTACACCAAGAATGCGATCAGTATCTTCTTTATTCAACTGCAATTTCACAACTTGTGATCCTCTTGTTGATTCAGTATCCATAAACTTCAAATTAGAAAATCTCAATGAATTCAATCCATAGCCAACCATATCTATCCCACGTGCCCAAAATGGCTTATTTGCTTTTCCAGCTGGAATATACTCCTCAATTCCCAAACCAACCTCCATCTTTTTCAATAATTCCAATTCTGTCCCTTCTCCATCTTGCTTCTCACTACTCATCAACTCCAACAACTTCCTCAGTAACGCTAATGCCGCCGCCCGGTCACACACCGACGTGTGAATCCTTAACGTAACAACCGATTTCTCGTCGTTTAATCGATAAATGCTCGCGAAAAAAACATCGATGTCGGAGTCTGATGACGTGGCGGTATTCAGAGATGGATCCAACATTTGAAGCTTATGGGTTCCTACAGTAATCTCAAGTTAATTTATAATGATAAGAGAGTTCGCAATCAAATATAAAATTTTATTCCCTCCATTTCATAATAAGTAGTGTTTTTAACTAAGGCACGCCCATTAAAAAAAGGACTCCCCCGTCTGCTTTTACTTGTCATGTTTTGTTTCTCTAGAGTCGAATTAGATAGACATTGACAAATATTTTAATATAGTATTTTTCATATAGTTTTTTAACATTTAAATTTAAATTTTAAAATATTGAATTAATTTTATTGAATTTAACTCCGAAGAGAACACTCACTTTTAGAAAGTAAAAAGTATTTTGACTAAATTACCCTTAATTAGTACTCCATTTTTTTAAATAAGGATCCAATTGGAATAAAAAAATCTATGTTTTCTTAATTTTGTGAAACACTACTTATTCTTAAACAAAATAAAAATGGTAAAAACACCACTTATTATGAAACTAACGGAGTAATAAACTTTTAAATAAATGCATATAGAGGATATGAGCAAAAGCTACTGGGTTCCAGGGAACCCGTACCTGAAGACGATGACGTGGCGGTATTTGCCCATGAGTTACAGTTGATTTCGTGTTCGAGAATGAGGTGAAAATCGGAGACTGAGTTAAGATTAGGGGTTTTGATGCGTTGGAGAATCTGAGCCGTTGATGAGAGATCGAACGGTTGGATTTGAAGATGAGAAGTGGAGGGAATGATGTAAGAGTAAGAGTTAGTTGCTGGTTCATAGTGGAGTTGAGATTTGAGGATAGGATTGGAATTTTGTAGTTTATGAAGGGCATTTTGGAGAAGTGAAATGTCAAGTGATTTTGATAAGAGGAGAGCTAATACTGTTATACCTGTACCACCTGGAACTGCCTTGCACCAGCTGTGCTCGGTGGTTCCCGCCGCCCGGCACGGCGGAGCTGCGGTGGTGCTAGGTTGTTGCTCAGCCATGAGAAAATGAGAGTGTTATGATTGAGTGCTTGGAAATGGACAAATGGGAGTGACAAGTACTATAAAGTGGACAAACAAAGCCTAACCACACTGTGATTAAAAGTTTATATATCTATATAAACAAACAAAATAGAGATAAATTTGAACATTTTATATATGGCGGTGTTTAATTTTTTTTTTAAATTTACCTCCGTTGATTTAAGTGTCTTTGATAATACACGAAATTTAAAAAATAAACGAAGATTTTTGAATTTTATGGTCTTAAATTAAATATGTATTTAGTCGTTTAATTCTTAAACTTGACATGTGAGCCGAAATTAGAAAACTTGAGAGATTTTGAACTTTTTTTTTTTTTTTTGAGATAGATTAAAAATGAAAAGTGGAGGGAATGATGTAAGAAGGGATAACATTTTTGTAGTAGTGATAAAATCAATCTTCGGTGTATTTTTTTTTTTTCATATTTTTTTCTGTCTCAATTTATGTTAAAGTGTTTAAGATTAAGAATGAAAGGAACACTTTTAAATTTATAGTCTAAAATAAATTATAGATATTTATATGATTATAAATCTATCTCATCAAGTGTAATTAAAAATTTAAAGTTAAACCATTATAAAATATAAGAAAAATGTCAATCTTTTTAAGAATAACAAACAAATGAGTGCCAGCTGGCCGGATTTTCGACTCACACGGCGGAGCTGCTTCCTTGCTCAGCCACCATGTAGTGGTGTTGTGTTATGACTGAGTGAGAGCAAAGAAGTTTACTTTTGAAGATACTTTTGGAAATGGACAAATGGGAGTGATGAGTACTATAAAGTGGATAAACAAAGCCTAACCACACTTATTTACATCTTTTTATTAGTAATATAACTATCTGGTGGCGAATATATCACATAAATTTTTATTTTTGGCGAACGTTTCCTATCAGAAGTATTTTTTCCATATCCTGATTTGAAAAGAAAAATTAACTTTGTTTGGAAAAATTAATATGGTATGTACGATTATGATATTGTATTGTATTAATAAATATAACATTTGGATGGACTGTATCATTTATTGTGATTTAATAACATTTTTATTGTTTGGTTTGATTGTATGATACTGTATAAATAACATGTAAATTTGCTAAAATACTTTTAACCCTTAATTACAAACTAATTATATATTAATAAAATTAAGATAAATAATAAAATAAAACTTCAAAAATTAAGTACGTGGTGGGTGGGGTGGTCATTAGGTGGATGGTGGGGGTGGTGGTTGTGGGTTGTTTTAGGGTGGGGGTAGGTGGGGTGGTAGGGGTGGTGTGGTTGGGGTGGGGATAGTTGGTGGTAGGGTGGGGGTAGTTGGTGGTAGAGTGGGGGTGCATGGTGGTGGGGTGGTGGGGTGAATGTGGTGCGGGGGGTTGGTGGTGACGTGGTAGGGCTGGGAGTGACAAACTGACCAAAATATACAATCGAACAATTATTTGAAATTTGAAAATAAAAAGACACAAAAATTACATATCCCTAGCGGGCCCTAAGTTTATTTTTTCTTATCAATTACAAGAAAGAACAAAAATTAATTTTGTCTTTTTTCTCATATGTCAATTATTAGAAAGAAGAAAGCTTGAGAAACGTAGAAAAGGGAAGAGTTGATGTGGTTGTCTTAAACTATTTACTTTGTCAAAATCATAGAAGTGGATCTGCCTTTTTCCTTTATTGTCAATAAGTTAATACTTAATATACAAGTTCCTTAAAAATATACAAACAAATATTTACCTAGTACATATTTACATCTCTTATATTTACTAGAGCCTAGAGTAACACTTCTTTAGATAACATTGTTATGTAGTTGTCTTTAGTGATTATATATATTATGTTCAAAATACGATTAATATAACGGTGTAGTTTATTTTTTTCTAAAATTTTATTATATTTTTACGAATACAAAATCGGCAAATTTATTAATATTTTTTAAAAGAGAAGACTTGTTTAAAAGGAAACTATTTTTTATAGTTTAAAATAAATCATAGATATTTAAGTGGTTAATTTTAATTCGATTAATTTAAAGGTGTAAAATACTTATTATTTTTTATCAAATTTTGATTTGGATAATTCTAATTCAAATTATTAAATTAATTTTACATGTTTATAACGAAACAAAGTAGAAATTGATTTTCTATTTAAACGAAGAAATGCTAATTTTTAATTTTTTGTAAATATGAGTTTTAGCTCATTTTACTTGTCATGTTGTCTTTTGCATGATTTTTTAAGAAAACATTGATTAGAATTATAATTTAACTAATTTACCTTATTCATTATTTGATCTCCATTTGATATTTTTTTTTTTACGACATTAATCTCTTTTCACATTTATTAGAGTAAGAATAAAAATAAAAAAGTAATTAAATTCTATCTTATTTTAAAATATAAATATTTTAAGTATATTTATTTTAGTAAACATAACAAATAAATGATGGGAATAGCAAATACAACGGTTTAATATAATTAGATCTGCTAATATATAAAAAAAGAAAAGAAAATTGTATGGTTTGACTACTTAACTTTTGAAGAAAAGCAATTTCATTTATATAAATCCATAAATTGATACGCGCGTCGATAAATCCATCATTATTATTTAATGAGATACTTTGGAAATTACATGAATATTGTTTGATTTTTTAATATGGGGTGCACTTTTTTTTTTGGACATTATTAATTTGCACTATTTTTATGCATATATATATATATACTATGTTCAAAACACGATTAATATAACATTGTAGTTTGTACTCCGTATCTAAAACTTTATTATATTAGTGTTTAGTACGAATACAAAGTCTGCACTTTTTTTTTTTTTGATATTATTTTTTTTTTAATATGGGGTTCAATTTTTTTTTTTTTATATTGCTTGATTTTGTTAATATGGGATCCACTTTTTTTTACCGTGAGTTTGGAGATGGTGGGTTCTACTTTTTTTTTATTATTATTTTTATATATATATATATATATATATTGCTTGATGTTGTTTAGTATGGGGTCCACCCTTTATGGGGTGCACTTTTTTTTTTTTTTTTGGATTATTAGTTTGACTATTTTTATGCATATAATATATATACATATGTTATGTTCAAAACACGATTAATATAACATTGTAGTTTCCTCCGTATCTAAAACCTTATTATATTAGTGTTTGCTACGAATACAAATCCGCACTTTTTTTTTTTTAACATTATATTTTTTTTTAATATGGGGTTCACTTTTTTTTTTTTTTTTTGATATTGCTTGATTTTGTTAATATGGGGTCCACTTTTTTTTCCCCATGAGTTTGGAGATGGTGAGTTCCACTTTTTTTTCATTGCTCAGTGTTATTTAGTATGAGGCCCAACCTCTTTTTTTTTTTTTTTTTTTTTTTTTAAAGGACAGTAGACGACGAAGCATGGGTCTAAACCCATGCTTTATATAGTTTCTTCTTTTTTTTATTTTTATTTTTTATATTGCTTGGTGTTGTTTAGTATGGGGCCCACCTTTTTGGACATTATTAGTTTGCACTATTTTTATGCATATAATATAGATATATATATACACACAGTATGTTCAAAACACGATTAATATAACATTTCTTTGTCTTTCCGTATCTAAAACTTTATTATATTAGTGTTTGCTACGAATACAAATACTTTTTTTTTTTTTTTTGACATAGTTTATTTTTTTAATATGGGATTCACTTTTTATTTTATTTTTTATATTGCTTGATTTTGTCAATATGGGATACTATGTTCAAAACAAGATTAATATAACATTGTAGTTTGCGCTCCGTATCTAAAACTTTATTATATTAGTGTTTTGCTATGAATACAAAGTCGGCACTTTTTTTTTTTGACATTGTTTGTTTTTTTAATATGGGATTCACTTTTTTTTTTTATATTGCTTGATTTTGTTAATATGGGGTCCACTTTTTTTTTCCGTGAGTTTGGAGATGGTGGGTTCCACTTTTTTTACTTTTTTTTTTTTTAATATTGGTTGGTGTTTTTTTTTATTTTTTAATATTGGTTGGTGTTTAATATGGGGACCACACTTTTTTTTTTTAATGCTTAACGGACGACGAAGCCCATGCTTCTATTGCTTGATTTTGGTAATATGGGGTCCACTTTTTTTTCCCGTGAGTTTGGAGATGGTGGGTTCCACTTTTTTTACTTTTTTTTTTAATATTGGTTGGTGTTTTTTTTTTTTTTTTTTAATATTGGTTGGTGTTTAATACGAGGTGTTTTTTTTTTTTTTTTTTTAATGCTCAACGAACGACGAAGCCCATGCTTCTATATAGTACTAGACGTCCTAGGCCCGTGCTGCGCACGGACCCAACACTTTAAATTACAGTGCATCTATGTGTATGTAATTGTCTTTGAATAGTGATTATATATATATAGACTATATATTATGTTCAAAACACGGTTAATATATTGTAATTTGTTCCGTATCTAATATTTTATTATATTAATGTTTGCTACGAATACAAAATCGGCAAATTTATTAATATTTTTAAAAGAGAAGACTTGTTTAAAAGGAAACTATTTTCCTCTTTGAAATAAAATTTAATATTTAAGCTCATTGATATTTTCAATTTTAATTCGATTAATTTAAAGGTGTAAAGTACTTATTATTTTTTATCAAATTTTGATTTGGATAATTCTAATTCAAATTATTAAATTAATTTTACATGTTTAAAACGAAACAAAATAGAAATTGATTTTCTATTTAAATGATGAAATACTATTTTTAATTTTTGATAAATATTCTCGGTTTAGCTCATTTTACTTGTTATTGTCTTTGCATGGTTTTTTAAAAACGTCGATTAGAATTATAATTTGACTAATTTACTTTATTCATTATTTGATGTCTATTTGATTTTTTTTACTACATTAATCTCTTTTCACATTATTATATCTTATTTTAAAATATAAATATTTTAAGTATATTTATTTTAGTGAACATAACAAATAAATGACATGGCGGAATAATACAATATATTAATATTTAGATTAGATCTAAGCTAATATAAATAAAAAAATAATTTCGCTTAACTTTTTGAAGAAAATTAAGTATTTGCTCCCACTAATGGATTGATACGCGCGGCAATGAATCCATCATTATTGACTTAATGAGATACTTTGGGGTACGAAAACAAAGTCCTTTTTTTTTGACATTTTTTTTTTTTTTTTTAATATGGGGTTCACTTTTTTTTTTTGATATTGCTTGATTTTGTTAATAGGGGTCCATTTTTTATATTGCTTGGTGTTGTTTAGTATAGGGCCCACAGTTTTGGACATTATTAGTTTGCATATTTTTATTATATATATATATATATATATGGTGCAGGGGGTTCAAAACACGATTAATATAACATTGTAATTTGGCTCCGTATCTAAAACTTTATTATATTAGTGTTTGCTACGAATACAAACGTTTTTTTTTTTGACATTGTTTATTTTTTTAATATGGGATTCACTTATTTTTTTTATATTGCTTAATTTTATTAATATGGGATCTACTTTTTTTTTCCCCGTGAGTTTGGAGATAGTGAGTTCCACCTTTTTTACTTTATTTTTTTTAATGTTCAAAACACGATTAATATAACATTGTAGTTTGTGATCCGTATATAAAATTTTATTATATTAGTGTTTGTTGAATACAAAATTTGCATTTTTTTTTTTTTGACATTGTTTGTTTTTTAATATGGGATTCACTTTTTTTTTTATGTTGCTTGATTTTATTAATATGGGGTCCACTTTTTTTTGTGAGTTTGGAGACGGTGGGTTGCACTTTTTTTACCTTTTTTTTTTTTTTTTAATATTGGTTGGTTTGTGTTTAATATGTGGGCCCACAACTAAATTGTAGTTTATGTTCGCATCTAAAAACTTTATTATATTAGTGTTTCTTTAATACTGACGTTTTTTTTTGACATTGTTTATTTTTTTAATATTGGTTGGTTTGTGTTTAATATAGGGACCTAATTTTTTTTTTTTTTTTAAATATTAGTTGATTTGTGTTTAATAATATGTGGGCCCACAAATTTTTTTTTTACAGACGGACGACAAAAAGTGCACCAAAGTGGTGCTTCTATATAGTAGTAAAAAAAAAATACAACATACCCCTCAAATTGATGCATGAAGATTTTGAATCCTCAACTTGCGAAAGAAGTGCTCGTACCGCAATTTTTCCAACACCTTGGTAAAGATATTGGCCGGTTGCGCACGAGAACGAATAAAACTAATACACATGGTGTCGCTAACTATATCTCGTCACGAACAAACGACAGTCCACCTCAATATGTTTTATTAGTTCATGAAAGACAGTTCTCGGGGATACGCAACACCGCTTGACTATTACAATACAATCGTATTAGAGAATTATGTGTCACATCGAGACTAGACAAATCCTTTTTAACCATTTCAGCTCACATGTTATCATCGTCATAAATCTATACTCTGCTTCTGCTAATAACCAAGACACAATGTGCTGCTTCTTAGTACTCCAACACATAGGAGACTCGCCCAAAGAGACAAACCACGAGTCAAATAACACTCTGCCTAGTTCGAATCACACCATCCATAGAGTCGTAAATCACATTTATTTTGCAACAAAATACCTTGTTCTAGATTTCCTTCAAATAACACATTACTCGCAAAGCCGCTTGCCAATGTTTTTCTCTCGGTTATTGCAAGATCAAATGATTTTGGGCAAAGCATATAAAACTAAGAGCCAAAGGCAAGTCTTGCAACCAAAGCAAAATAACATATTTGTTGATACCTTCATCCTTTGAAGTCTTATTTACTATTTTCTCTTTGTTGTAGAATTCTTTTACGTATATATCAGTTATTTTATGTTAGTATATCTTATTTATCAGTCACTAGTTAGTAAAACTTGACACAGTGGTTATATCCAACTTTTACGGTAGTGACTTAGTAGCTCAGTTGGTTGGTTACCTGAACTTTCACCTTGTTGGTGAGGGTTCGAATTCCCACACTGTAATCTCCTCCCCCATTTCTCCTATCCCCTATGTAATTAAAAAAAAAAAAAAATCCAACTTTTACGATAGTATATCTTGTTATTAGTGTATGATTCAAGATTTGGCTCTCTTCAATTGCAATGGTTAGTCTTTACTTGTATAACTTAGATGTCTCGTATTTCTCGTAAAGGTGATCTTGATGTGGAGGTTCGATTCATTGAATGAACATTCTCAATAAGAGAGCTTGGATCGAATTTGTATGTAGTATCATGAGAAATACACTTTGCTATAGCCTTGGATTTTTCTCGTTTTTTTTTCCTTTCATTTATGGTGTTTTAGGTGATTCTGCTCCTTTCGTCATACTGTTATCAACTTCCATGACTTGTACATCAAATTAAATTTCTCTAATTCAGTCATAATCATGACAATTACTTACTCTTGAGTAAAATTTATTGATGGTTACATAATGAGCATAATTTTAAGATTACACATAGCTTCACATATATAGTCGCACAAATCTTATTCGATACAATATATCTATCATCTCCAGAACTACTCAACTATTTAATCTAATTCCTAAAATGCAACAGAGCAGAAGTGCCATCCAGCCCTTTGCTATTGAAATAAGTTGAGTAGTCCTTAACTGTCGTTTCCCTATACTTTGGAGGATTTTGTTCCGATGTCAACTCCTTGATAGGTCCAAACAGCCTTTCTGTTGGCAGAAAACTTGTCGTGAAGAAGCATGCCATTGATACCCTTGGACCGACCTTATTTGCCAGTACTCTATGTTCAACACTTTTATACTTGTCATTCGATATTAGCTGAAAATTATTTGAGTAAAAAAAAATATCAACCTAAATAACATAAGTGATAAGACAAGTATGTTTCTGATATAGATGTGCTAAATGTAACACTTGCCTGTAGATGATCTCCTATATTGACCACGAGAGCTCCGGGAGTAGGGGGAACATCTACCCACTGGTTCTGATGTAGGACTTGGAGGCCGCCTATATTGTCTTGGAGAAGCACGGTGAGGAAGTCATTGTCAGCATGTTTACTGGTTCCTGGAGTAATTTCAGGTTGCGGGCATGCTGGATAATAATGGCCTAACGCCATAAGCCCCTCGGTACATCCCATATCCTTTAGGTGGTTTGACTTGAGGCCGATAGCCTCGGACAGTAGTTTGAATAGAATGTCACCTAATTTCATCACTTGGTTTGTGTACTCGAGGAGAATATCCCTGTGACAGATGCAGAATAAGCAAATAAGAACATAATACAGTCAAACCTCTTTATAACGGTGCGCGTCATTTGTGTAAATATGTTTTGGCTGCTGTAGCGAAATGTTTATAGAGAACATATAATATAACATAACATGAAAAACCGGTTACAAAACAAATAGTGACTTGCCTATATAAGCACAATAAGCAAATAAAACATAACACAGTCAAACTTCCCTATAACAACGTATGTTTTTTGACTGCTATAGCGAAATGATGTTATAGAGAACATATAATATAACATAACATGAAAAATTGACTCCAAGAAAATTTTGTGACTTGCCTATTATTAACCATATAATACCTGCAGATAGAAGGTAATTCTTCAGGATTTGGAGGTATAGGAGCTGTGGTGACTCTAAAAGTGTCCCTCCAGTTGGTTACTGGTGCTTTAAACAAATCAAAATTGCTGTTAAGTATAAACTCCTTTGTGAAGTCTCGCGAATACCACTGTTTCTTCACCTCAGCATCTTGCTCAAAAAACCTGATAATCCCGTCTTTCATTTCCTCCAGATCATGACTGGGAATCCCATGATTGATCACTTGAAAGAAACCCCAAGTCTCGGATGCATGTCCAACTTCCTGGACTATCTTCTTTCGTTTGATCGGATCTTCCTTGATGCCATCAAGATCAATTACCGGAAACTTGAATTTCTTGTTGCTGCTCATTGCGGCTTCTTCACTCTCTGATGGTTGAACAAAAATTCTTGGTACTTTGGTGATACCTTCATCGACTAGTCCCTTAACACCGGCTTTTGTCTCATCAAAGGCTTGTAGTTCAGCCATTCTGTCATACTTTGCTTCATTTGTGTTGATCACCTCCATTTTTCTAATTCCTTTGGCACAATCAGTATTTGTTATTGGATTTTAGCTTTTGTCTAAAAGTGAGATTTAAAGTTAAATATGCCTCAGAGGTATTGAATATATACAAATTAATTCGCAGATTTAACTTTGTATTAGTCAAAATCAAAGAAAGAGATAAATCAACAAACAATTAATGTAGCTAAGAATTGAAATGTCTAACAAAGCCGAGACATTTTACTTGTCAGCTTTAAGACAAATTCGTTATCGTCAAAATTTCATTATCATATTCTTCATCAGCTGAAAATATTACCACTTCAAAATTCTTGTCCAGAAAGCAATGGAGAAAGAGGAAACACATCATCGGTATTACTAGTACTAAGCTACACTCTTAATATCAACCATGCATATCTTCAAAATCTAGAAACTTTGACCTGTCTTTGTTTCGAATTTCATTTTTTCGTCCTCACTAAACACGGAATTATAATCTACCTTTCGTAGTGTTTATTTAAAAAAAAAAAAACATTTGAAAAAGTTACACCGGAGATCTCTTCTCATTTCCTTGTGTGAGGTTGCTCATATTGTTGGTCCCGAGCTCGAATAGAGGTGGAGAGTTGTGGTAAGTTGACCGCCAGTGTGAAACTAATCAATTTATGATGAATCTGACATTACAGAATATAAGTTGGGGTGACATAGTCATATAGCCGACTCAACTTCTGCCCTGCATTTTCTTTCTAACTACCTATTCTTCACACAAAGTTATCTAAAATTTGAACAAACTGCTATGCATATATGATTGCTGCCAGTGAGGCCAGTGAGGATTTTCTATAGAAATGAGAAAGACAATAGGAGAAATAACTAGGTGTGTTGGCTGTTGGACATAAATCATAAAAATTATTACTCCCTCCGTCCCACCTTATTTGAGATGATTCAGAGTACGAGCATCAAACAATTGAATTCTCTATGAGAATTCAGATATAGAATCTTCAAGATTTCTGAAGAAAAATTACATATATAGAAACTAGAAACTGCATAAAAGATACTATAAGTCATAATAATTCACAATAGTATTTAAAAGATATATGAAAAGATCCCGATCAAACAACCAAATAGTAACTGCATCACATAAAGTGGGACAGAGGGAGTAGTACTTATTTGTTTAGCAATGAGTATTTGCAAATACTGAGCTTCAGTATTTGAACTTCAAGTACAATATTGAAATACTGATTTGAAGGTGTACTTAAAGTAATTCACTTACAAATCTTCAACTGAAGTTCATGTTCAAACACAACCTCAACTTCAACAAACCATTTTCCAACTTTGAAGAGAAAGCTGATGAATGAATTGTTGAGTAGGACGGTATGAAAATAAAAGGAGAAAACAGGCTAGGAATTTCAAAATAACCAAGAGAGTATTTATAGAGATTCTTTATAACTTGAAGCTTACAACGAGCAAATACCTATTCACTTGAAACACTTTGAGCAAAGGAACATCAGTTGAAAATTCCAGCCGAAGCATACACACTCAACAGCATTCAGTATATGCCCGCATGTTGTAGTGGGACACAAAGTTCAGTGCTCCTAATCTCGCCCAAACTATCCAAGACTTACTTCTACGCATCTCTTAATGTGCTCAGTTACTCAGACTTTATAGTAGTATTTCAAAATGTTGATGGCAAAAATTAGTCCATCCAAGCATCATATATGCAATGTTGTCCATTTCTCATGAAAAGAAACGGATGAGTCTCCATTTTCAAAGCAAGTTTTGGACACTTGTCCATGACTAGCCATTCTTTTAGCCTATAAATAGATGCTCTCATTTGCCTTGAGAGTGCATCAGCACACGCCTGTTCTCTTCCTCTTTTTAATATTTCCCCATAAAATATTAGTTGCTCATTTTCTCTTATTTCCTATCCTTTACTATTATGCTTTTTTAATCCTAGGAAAACATTTCACTCTGCTGAAATAGTTCTTTAGGACAATGCCTAGCACTAATCAAGCCTATTTGTTTATTTGTTCAAATTACTATTGTGGTAATATTTATTTTTAGTGCTATTATTTTACTAATAATTAATTTGTATTATTTTGTTTTTCCTTTGTTTCCCAATAAACTTCACTGGCGAATGAACTAGTCTCTCAGATAATTTGTTGAACAAGTTATGTGTAGCACTTAAAATATGCTTTTTGTCACAATTAGCTAATTGAATTACCCTTTCAATTTATCAGGAATTATATTTTAATAAACAACAGTTACATCTCAATCAGCCAAAAACACTAGAATTGCACAACTTGTGCAACATACTCAATATCAAACAAACCACAAGAGAAGAAAAGAAAAAAGATTAAAATAAATGGATAAAAAAGGAGAAAAAAAAATAAAAGAAGAAAAGAAAGAAAAAGAAGATAAGAAGTAGAGAAATAAAAAAGAAAAGAAAGAAAAAAGAGACAATTACCTACAAAAGCTACAAGGGGTGTTAAGCGTAAATAGTTTTGGAGGTATGAAAGTAAGGGGGCATGAAAGGGTAATTATTTGGGGAAAAACGCAACTATACAAAAATATAAAAATATTTACAAAATGTTAGCAGAATTATTTAGTTAACATTCAGTAGCAGTTGGAGTTATATACCATATCAAATTACTCTCCATTAAAAGTATACTGCTACACGAGCACTAACAAACTAACTGATTTCTTCCTATTTTCTTGCTCAAAATATATCTCCTGATCTCATGACACCTTCCTCTCCATTTTGGTAAACCAACTTTTGCTAATTATATGTGGTATGCTTCAGATATAAAAGGCTTATATGATACATATTACTATAAATAAATATTTTATTTAATTAAAAAGAATCACAAAAAGTGCTCTCGATATAACAAATTTATCCCATGATTATACAATTGTAACCTTTATACCCATAAATTTGTACTAGCAATATAACAATAATTTGAATTCATATACTATATCTATACTGTAAAATACTTGGTATATTTTAGATATAAAAAATTTATACCATCAAAATGCATGGTATATTTTAGATATAAAAGTTTTATACCATGTATACATTACATATATAAATTTATATATAACCAACAAAAAAAATAAAATTACTTTCGATATAACAAATTTATACCATAAATATATTCCAATAAACCTATAAAAGAAATATAACAATAATTCAACTTTTCCATGTTTTAACATCTTTCCAAGACTTATTAGTACAACATAAATATATCCTTAAGAAGAGGGAGAATTAAAAATAATGGGGTGATAAATAATATGAGAATAACTGTAATTCCTCATTTAGTGGATAATTTTAATGTGAATCCCTATAAGTGATTGCACGTAAATATACCATTAAAGTAATAAGATGTGCTATATTTGAAGAGTTTTAAAAGTTATGCTAATTATGCTTCTAACTTTAGACAAAGTGTGACTTTAAATGATGTTATTAAACTTTAAATGTTCTTTTTCTAAAAATTAAAGTGAAGGCCAAACCATGCAATTTAATTCGGGCAATGCGTAGTTTAAATTTCGCTATGCCCTTTAATTCAAGATCTGAAGGAATTAAAGTTACGCTAACCCGCATACTTATTGTCTTATGGGATGGACTTCATAAGTATGCCGGTCCGCATAACTTTGATAATCTTTCACAAGTTTATGCGATCCCATCCATAAAAGTTTGCCCATTAAAAGTATGCCCCCATCGCTACAATCTTTTGTATGAATTACCAAAGCTCCCCATACTTATGCCTTATACGGGCGCATTTTACATAAGTATGCCGGTCCCCATAACTTTGATAATTCCTTCACAAGTTTATGCCTTGATCCCGCATAAAAGTTTGCCATTAAAAGTATGCCCCCACCTAAGATAACTTTGTGGAAGGAATTATCAAAAGTTGGGTCCCGACATAACTTTGGTAATTCCCCAACAAAAGTATGCCGGTCCCATAAAATTTGTAATAACAAAAGTATGCCGGTCCGCATACACGCGACCCAAACCTTGTCTTTCGCGATTTTTTTTTAATCTTTGACAGGGTTCGAACTGAACCTCATGATTTCTAAAGGAAAGCTCAAAGTCAAGAATGCGAAGGGCAAAAAATTAAAGACCAAAGAATAAGCATAATTTAAACACCACAAATACGTTAAAATTTAAAAGACCACCCCAAAAGAAGGGCACTCCGCGCAAAAAAATGGTGACAAATGATGTTATTAAACTGATTGGTGTTCTTTCCCCTAAAAATTAAAGTGAAGGCCATACCATGCAATTTCATTCCCAATCCGATAGCCCATATGTAATACACGAAATAGGCCCAAACATAAAATACCCGACCCAATCAGTCAAATCTCAATTGAAACTAGGGTTCTATTCATCGCCCTATCCAGGTAATTTTTTTTTTTTAAATAATTATTTTTCGCTCATTACTTCTTATTTTTCTTGAGATCAGAGATATGGTATGGAATTTAATCTTCAGTTGTTCTAGGTTGCCTTTCAAGTTTTGATTTTGCTTATGATTTCATTTTGCATTATTGTTGCTGGGTATTTATTAACTCTTAATTCTTTGAGGTTGGTTTAGTTATGTGTTCGTTTTTGTAATTTTTTTGTGTCTCCTCATTTAATCAACTGTCTGCTCATTTAATCATTTCTGGATCTGTGTGCAATGGCCTGTGGATTTCTGTTGATGTTTTGCTTCCTTAAAAAAGGTTGATTTTTCAGTTTTAGAGGTTAAATGGGAGGATATCTTGAGATTCAAGAAAGTAAAGAAGCAATAAATGTGGGTCTTTTACCTATAAAAAAACAAAAGAAAATGATAGATGTGGTTCATTTTGCTGACAGGTGGAAATTGGAGTATTAGGCATTAAGTCTGTTAATGGCGGGTTGTTGTCATTGTCGAAAGGTTCATGTTGGAAGAGTGCTAGAATTGAGTTTCCAGGATGCATTAAGTTGGAGCATCTTCCTGGATAATAAAGCTCAATGTAAAACTTTTCCTTGAACTAGAATTTGGTGTGGAAAAGGAGGGGAATAAGCCATACCAAGCTATTCTACTCTGGGGTTTGTCTAGGAAGGTAGTAGGAGAATGGAAATTCATTGCACCAAAAATTTTCCCTGTTTTTGGGAGGCTTATAAAGTTAAAACAACAACAACATACTCAGTGTAATCCCACAGGTGGGGTCTTGTTGAGGGTAGAGTGTACGCCGACCTTACCCCTACCTCGTGGAGATAGAGAGGTTGTTTCCGGAAGACCCTTGGCTCAAGTAACTCAGAGTCTTATAGAGTTCTACTGTGAAATTTAGAGGAAAAATCTACGTGGAATTCTCTTAGTTATACTCTCTTGGTATCAAACTGCTTTGGCTACCTATAGAAATGATCTTTAAAAATCAAAGGAAAATGTCAGAAGTTAGTCTCATTCAATTGTTAGTGAGAGTCCTTTTTTATTGATTTTTTTTTTATACCGTAAGGTGGGGTAGATTAGTTTAGATGACTCACAATAGCTCTACTTCACAAATAATCACCCATCTAGGCCTATTGTCAAGCCCCAGTGAGGTCTCTATGCAGACTTATATTATGGCGAGCTTCTAATTTAGTAAGTGTAGTAGGTATTGGTGGAAGGCCTCGAAGTCCCGTTCAGGTCTTTATGCAACGTCTATGATGGTCACCTTCAACCTTAGTGAGTGTAGTAGGTCTCACCGTCTCAGTTTCACCTGTTGTTGGTTAATAAATATACTCCCTCCGGTTCAAAATAAGTGTTCACTTAGCCTTTAGCACACTACTTAAGAAAATACTAACTCCTAGCAAAAAATAGGTATTTTGCCTAAACTACCTTTAATTAAATACTACCTAGTTAATATAGTTTCTTGATTACATAAAAACTCACTTATCTTAATAGGGGTAAATTTGGAAGAAAATGATTAATTCCTTATTGATTATGTAAGTGGACACTTATTTTGAACCAAAATAAAAAGGCTAAGTGGACACTTACTATGAACCGAGTAATTTACTCTTATCTTAACCAACCCCTAACTAGGGGTGGGCATAAAAACCGAGAAACCAAAAATCCATAGGTTCTCCAGTATTAGTGTATCAATGTTTCGGTTCTTCGGTTCGGTCTTTGGTATTAGCATAGCAGTATACTGAACTCTTTTAGTATACATAGGTATATTCAATAACATAATTAAGAGTCCAACCCCTAAGCCCAACACAAGTCTTATTTCTTTATCCATGGCTAACCCATTAGGTTTTTACTCTAGGTTTTATCTTTCTGCTGATTCCTCTTCAATCTTCATCATTTCTTTGTACTTTGTAGAGCTCCTCCAGCCAGCAAAGCAAGGTGTGACAGGCAACTCCTCTTCCTCTCTTATTCTCCAGCTCCCTTGAAATCTCTCTTCATTCCTCTCTTTTATACTATTACATTAGAAATAATTCTAATATTGCTATAGGATAGCTGATCTGGTTGCAGTGTTGAGCTAGTTAGTTGGTCGTGGATGTCACGTATCAGTAATCGGATTTGTTCTTTCCCCTTTAGAGTCTTTATAAAATGATAAATTTCTAACTTGTTCCTACATCAGATTGTTGGAAGTAGCAATCAGCAGTTTTAATTTGAGATTAACATAGCATGTCTCCTTGATTATATAAACGAATAGATTTGTTCAGGGTATTCTTAACTAGGACTAGAAACCGAATAAAAACTTTGGGCAATATTTTGATTACATTTAATTTTTGAAGTTTCTTTTTATCTAAAGCTAGGTCTTGAATTCCACAAATTGAGAAACTGTACCGAACCGAAGAAAAAATATCTTACTGTACCGAAATAATTTTGGTACAGTATTTGGTATATACAATTCATGAACAAAATACCAAACTGAAGTTCTTAAATACCGAATTGAAGTATCGAACACCCACCCCTAGTTTCAGTCTTGTATTGTAGTAGTTGTTATATGTACATCTTTCAGAGATCGTGTTCTAGTAAATTAAAATGTTACATTGTTTTTATCATTGAAGATGTCAATTGGCCTGATATCCATCTTTCATGTGTCTAGAATATACTGAGGGCTGTTGTCAATCTAAAGTCATACTGTCTCCTTATTTTTGGTATTTTGGTTATATTACTGTAGAATTCAATTCTATTATAAATTTTAGGAAGTTTTATTATTGGCCCCTCATAAACTAAATCGATGATAAAAAAATTCTGAGGAATCAATGTGTCTGTTTATATAATAGATGGTTACATTTGGGCATTGACTGCCTTAATGCCAAAAGCTATTGTTGTAGCCTTCTCTTCTTTTACAATTTAGCAAGATGATGAACTATATTTTACATTTCTATTAGAGTAGCTGAATGTCTATTTTTCTTTTCAAGGTAAGAGTGTAACATACAAGCTTAACCTAGTGGTTGAAGTCCAAATTGTCCGAAGACAGACAGTTCTTCTGACACGCATGTGAAATTGAGATCAAGCTAGCATCATCTGAAATTTATTGCTTGGAAAGTGATATCTTAAGCATGAAGCTTATTGCACGGTTAAGGCCCGTTTATACCTGTACAGCTCTTCGTGAAATTATAGGGCCTTTGCAATCTCGTTCATTTCAGCCTGATTTTGTTCCCAGAGATCCCAATGCCAAGCCAATAAGATACAAATATCCTGCTGCCTATGATCCATATGGCCCTAGGCCTGAACCCTCAGACAAGATAGTTCAGCTTGCTGAACGTATTGCTGCTTTACCCCCAGAAGAACGTAGACAAATCGGTCCTTCACTCAGAGAGATACTAAGGCATCCTAATTTGAAACAAATTGAAGTAGAAGGCATGGATTTGGGTGCTACAGGTGGTGGACCTGCAAAGGCTGAGGAGAAGAAGGCAGAGAAAACAGCATTTGACGTCAAGTTGGAGAAATTTGATGCAGCTGCAAAAATCAAGGTGATCAAAGAGGTTCGATCCTTTACGAGTCTAGGTTTGAAGGAGGCCAAGGACCTCGTTGAAAAGGTTCCTGCTATACTTAAGCAAGGAATAACCAAAGAGGAAGCTAAGGAAATAATAGAAAAGATCAAAGCTGCTGGAGGAGTCGCGGTTATGGAGTAATAACCTCTGCTGGATTTAGCAGGTTTCCTTATCCTGCCATCCTTTGTTTTTCTTGTAAGGGAGCATGCCCACTACCAAGTTTCTGCGTGTTAGAATTTGTTTTTCGGTTTATGAATTTATAATTACCTTTGTCAGGCTAGGGTAGATTAGGAGCTTCTTAATTTTCATTTAAGCTATCAATAATGATTTTTGGAGTCAATTGCAAGTTTACGAGCTTGTTGAATGTAGAGCGCATCCAGAAGAGTAGAATCAGAGTAGTTGGTTCTCGGTGAAGTTTTCTTGCTTTTACAGCTTTACACCCATTACACCATGTAGGCGTGGTGACTGGTGATCATAAACTTATCATCTGAGATATTCTGCTCAACTGTTGAGAATTTTCGCTAATTTTTCTCTCATAAATATCTGATGACAAGTTAATCTTTCCCGGAATCACAACACTGAAGTTGTTTCAATTGGGTTGTATGGTACTCCCTCATAGTTCCACCAGAAAATGCAGGCAATTTTTTGCCTTTGTAACCTTTATTTTCTGGTTCCCCCCCCCCCCCCCCCCCGGCCCCACACCTGCATTCTGTCTTTATACTTATAGCATCCCATAGGCAAAACCTGCATTGTCTTTTGGTGAACCTTACTACCAATAAGGCCTGTTTGTACGGTTTGCTTGTTCATTAGCAGGGTGCTGCTACTCTCATGAGAAATTTCAGGACTAATCAGTTAAATTTTTACTATAACTCATTTAATTGGATAGAGCTTGATTGTCTTTTGGTGCCTTAACACAACGATTATCAAAAAATTTGTTTTACCAAATAAGAGGGCGTCTCACTGTTTTACCCTCGCATGTACGTTATTTATATTACATTAAATTGCTTACACTATCCTAGTGAATAAAAAGGAAAAATGAAGCAGCCTAGAGCACATGCTGCAGATTTTGGGTGGGAAAGAATAGGGGGAAAAAGAGAAATTTCAGGACTAATCATTTTAAATTTATTTTACATTTAACTCATTTAATTGGATAGACGTTATTTGTTCTTTCATAATTTTTCTTTTTTATTTATTCTTTCACAATTTTGCTTTTTCCCTTTCTTATTTATTTGTGGGCCCCACTTTTTTAAAAACTTTTTCCCTTTTCATTGTGGACTGTAACAGCTGTGCCTTCCCCGTGTTTCTTCACTTCATCTAATCTTAGACCTCTCCCTTGAAACTTTGAGAGAGGAATTTTATGGAAGAAAATTGAAATGAGTGGAAAAGATGATGCTTTTCAGAAAAGTCCACCCCCAAAACCCTTCTTAAGAGGGCTTCTTCATCTCATTTCCTTTGTTTTTCTCCTCCAACGCCACCCCCAAAATCCTTCGTCATCTTTTTCTCCATGAACAAACCCAAAAGTATTTTTTATTCTCTTCCTTTCTTTCAAAATATTGGACATTAAAACTTGGAATTTTGTAGCCATGAAACCTAGGTTACTACTAAACTCGCAAATTCCATTAGATTGTGGTTTTTGTTTTTTTTTTTTTTTTTTTTTTTTTTTGATAATGAAATTGTAACAATTAATTGCCCTTATGATATAAAGGAAAAATACGATAAAAATGAAATTTGAGGTAATAAAGCATTATCGTCCAAAAGGTGAATTGGGTTGAATTGGGTGAAATAGTCATGACCCAACTCGATTTTTTTGTCTATTTTCTAGAAAAATATTTTTTTGGAAAATATTTTCTGAAATACATTTTTCGCGAAAAAAATATTTTCCTGAAAATTATTTTTACGGATTTTTCGGGAAAATATTTTTTAAGAAAACAATTTTCGTGGTAAATATTTTTCGGAAAAACAGAAAAATATTCATATTATTAAACTTATGTGTGTATATATTCAAATAAACCAATAAACCCAAATTTAAGTAAATCTTAAAAATCTTACATTCAATCAATCGGCCAATATAAAAATTACAGATATGAAGTTGAAAAAACTCCCAAACGAGAGTTATGAGCAATTTTCCAAGTTGGGTTTATCTTTAAACAAGAAATTCTTTTATGAACTTTGATTGTCCGTTCATTTCGTGGGGGCGGGGAGGAGCGCGGGCATGGGGTGAGGGTGGGATTAAAAAAAAATGAATTTGGTATAAGAAAAAATGAATTAATTTTAATAAAACTTTAAATAAATTCATTTTTTAAATGTTTAGGTGTGTGCCTCATTCATATGAAAATGACATTTGGAGTATAGTTTGAAATTATGTCCCCGAAAGAATATGGAGATTATATTATGAGTAATTGAAACTTATAAAAAAAAAAAATTGGGGTAGTCCAACTTATTTTTTTAAAAGATCATTATATATGTTTGTTGCATAAGCCAACTTATAAGTGCCTATATATGTGTGTGTTTCTAAACCAAGCATTCATCTTACATTCAATCGGAGAATCAAGCGTCGAGACATCTAGAAAGATTGGCTTATAGTTGTTCAATGACAGATACCTCTCTCTCCTAACTGACGTTCTCTAACCTCTTTGAGTTATTATTGAGGATTTTAGGAGGAGGAAAAAGCTAGAGAGACAAATAAATGTGCAAACACTTTTAAAGAAGATACAAGTCAAAATAAAGAAAATACATATTTGTATTATGAAAGATAGTAAAAAATTTATTTACTTTTTCCAATGCAACAAAAAAAAAATGCCGATTAGTTTCATGGCTTTAAAGGAGATGTTGTGACATGTCATAATTTCACGAGTAAAACTAAGTAACGAATAGTCTATTCATCACTTTGTTTTACTTTAATATATGAGTGTATGACGAGTTCATAATCTTTTAATACATGACTTTATTCAATGCTTGCAACAAAAAAAATTATTTATACTCCAATCTCCGCACGTAATAGCACCACTAATTTTCTTCTAATACCATAAATTAATCACGATGTTAATTTTTAGGGACAAGTGCGCAAGCAGTCGACTTGAGAACCGTTGTTTAAGCCATAGTCGAATTATATAATTTTTTTTTTAAAGTTTAGCCGCTTCAGAATCAAGAGTTACAGGTATGAAGTTGAAAAAACTCCCAAATGAAGTTATGAACTTTAAACTCTTTTATGAACTTTGATTGTCCGTTCATTTCACTTTACCTGTGGTGCCTCATTCATTTCAGTTTGAAATTAGTCCAACTTAAATGAGTAATTGAAACATTGAGAACGACAAGATCATTATGTATGTTTGTTGCATAGCACTAAGTGCCATGGAAACTCTCTTAACCATCACCGATAGCTTTTGAATAAGGATGAGGAGGAAAAGCTAGAGAGGAGCACACTTTTAGATACAAGTTAAATAATTTTTTTTGGATATAACTTAATATGCAAATGTAAAATCTGATACATTGGTACAATTGCTAGTACGAGTAATATTTTTGAAGTAATTGTACGGTATGTCCTTTAAAATCGGACTTATGTCTAGTGGGGCATAAGTTGTTCAAGGAATCCGGCATAACTTATAAGATATTATGAAGCGCGAAAATTTAAAGTTATTCCCCGCAAAATAGTAGTAGTATTTATTTTGAGGGCTAGAAATTAAAGAGCAGCACAAAATAGTGACAGAAGTGCAAATGATTCCACTTCCTGAGTACCTATTGGGCTACTAATCAGTGATGAATAAGCCCATTAAGAACTCGAAATCATAATCCATGTCAACCGTCCGATCAATTCCCAGACGCGCCTTCTCTCAAATTTCAAAATCTCTCTTCTTCCCGCTTCATCATTTTCAGATCTCCCCCAAACGGCTACACACACACAAACACCAAGAACACACAGTAACAGAAAACACGCACAAACACACAGTGGCTCAGTTAAGTACACCAAAGAGAAGCATAGGTGGTTCACCTTGTGTTGTTCAGCGTTTAACAAAAATGTCTAATAAGGAAAAAGGTGTCAATGTTCAGGTTCTGCTTCGTTGCAGGTAATTTACTTCAATTTCCGATTAGGGTTTTTGTTTCTTTGGTATTTGGAAATTGGGTCTTCGATTTTCTAGACATTACATACATATACATATAATATACATACCTATACACTACTTATACAGCCGAAATGTATAGACAGTGTATACTTTGGCCATGTTTGCTAAACTAGATGGCCGAAGATTACATTAGGGTTTTTGTTTTTCGGTATTTGGAAATTGGGTCTTCCATTTTCTTTACTTTTTGGTGTTTTTGTGGGAAATTTACGCTCTATGTCTACTGGGAGAAAATGTTTACACACTTTAGCCCATATTTGTGTGTATGCTTTTATGGGAAAATTACTCTCTATGTCTACTGGGAAAAAAAATATGTACACGCTTTTGCCCATATTTTGAGTTTGTTATCAGGTTTAGCCCATATTTGTGTATAAACACTTTTTATACAAGGTTGATAAACGTTATGTATAATGCTTTTCCCCCCAGGTGTAATGTTGTATAATATTGTATAAACTGAAAATATGGCTTCGTGGCATAATACAATATGTTGGGCTGTATATTTTTGAAAATTTCCCCTTTTTTTATTGGTGGTGATGATTTTTGGGTTGAGTTTTCAGGCCGTTTAGTAACGATGAGTTGCGGAGTAATGCTCCACAGGTGGTGACTTGTAATGAGTATCAGAGAGAGGTTGCTGTTTCCCAAAATATTGCTGGAAAACACATTGATAGGATTTTCACTTTTGATAAGGTAACGCTTATACTGTTTGATTACTTTAATGTTTATGTTGGTTGGTTATATACATGGATTAGAAATGGTTTGAACAAAAACCTCAAAGTAGGAACTTAGTGTGGTTGCGGATGTGATTAAGCATTTTGTTGTAATATGGAGCTAATATCTTGGGGCAGAAAAAAGAAAAATTGTTTAGTTTTTGCTTCATTAAGGCATTTCAGATAAAAAAGGATAATTTGTTTTTTTCATAGTCGGTTTATGGGCATTAATTTGATGTTATTAGGAAATGTCATGTCATTCACAGTGCTAAAATGTGATAACTTTTGTTGTATTTTTGAGCTAATATCTTGCTGCAGAAAAATGAAACAAAAGTTTAGTTTTTTCTTCATTAAGGCATTTCAGAAAAAAGAGAGAATAATTTTTTTTTTTTTTATTTGGGTATGGAAATGAATTTGATATTATTATGAAATGTAATGTCATTCACAGTGCTATAATGTGTAAATTGTGATACTTTCATGTAATTCAGAAAGTGTTACTTATAATATTGTCATGCTGCAGGTTTTTGGCCCCTCAGCACAGCAAAGGGACCTTTATGATCAAGCAATTATCCCCATTGTTAATGAAGTTTTAGAGGGATTCAACTGTACAATTTTTGCTTATGGGCAAACTGGTACTGGGAAGACTTACACTATGGAGGGTGAATGCAAGAGGGCCAAGGTACTGAATAGCAAAGTTTGAGCCTCAGTTCACTTTAAAAGCTTGCTTAGGCACTTTTGTTTCTTATTTTTGATTGTATGACATCACAGAGTGGGCCCAACGGAGAGCTTCCACAAGAAGCAGGTGTCATACCTAGAGCAGTCAAGCAAATTTTTGATACATTGGAGAGTCAAAATGCAGAATACAGTGTGAAAGTTACATTCTTAGAGTTGTATAATGAAGAAATCACTGATTTGTTAGCCCCTGAGGATTTGTCTAAAGTCGCTTTAGAAGACAGACAAAAGAAACAATTGCCACTCATGGAAGATGGGAAAGGCGGAGTTCTGGTTAGAGGGCTTGAAGAGGAAATTGTGACAAGTGCCAGTGAGATATTCACCTTACTTGAAAGGGGATCGGCAAAACGTCGAACTGCAGAAACCTTGCTCAATAAGCAATCAAGGTATGCTTTTTTGCTCGTCTTGATATCATTATATTATCATTTGCGTACAAGATGATAGAAATTATGGTTTTGTTTCAGTCGATCACATTCTCTTTTCTCCATAACAATACACATCAAGGAAACAACCCATGAAGGCGAAGAACTTATAAAATGTGGCAAGTTAAATTTAGTTGATTTGGCTGGTTCAGAGAACATTTCTCGCTCTGGGGCTAGGGAGGTAACACCATTACTGGTCCATCTATTAACTCTTTCAGAAAGTCATTCCTTGATCTTGTTTAATTAAACGTATACAGTTGTTCTAATTTTCTTATTTCTGTAAGGCACCTCACTTTTGTTTTTTCCTCTTTTTGTTTTCTCATTTAGAGGTACTTGCACTCTATCTATCTGTTTTGTTAATTATACTAAAGTAGGAAATCAGTCTGTTCTGTTAATTACTTGACAATTTTAATTCTTAGGGTCGTGCAAGGGAAGCTGGAGAAATAAACAAAAGTTTACTCACACTTGGACGAGTGATTACTGCCCTTGTTGAGCATCTTGGGCATATTCCTTACAGGTATTTAATGTTTTTGGTTGTTTTTTATCCATTCTTGGATCTACGTACTTATTATGTCATTTTTATGCTATTTTTAAATTCCAGGGATAGCAAACTTACACGTTTGCTGCGTGATTCGTTGGGAGGAAGAACAAAAACCTGTATCATTGCCACAGTGTCACCTGCTGTGCACTGTCTTGAGGAGACTCTGAGCACACTAGACTACGCCCACAGAGCAAAAAACATAAGGAATAAGCCTGAGGTAAATTTGTGAAAAAGCAAAATGGTTTCCTTGGCAAAGTCACCTTATGCGGCTCTCTCATTCTCTCAATATAGGAAATCTTTGTCTGCTGTTCACTTCTCTTTATATTCGCATACAACAGCTTTCCATCTTCTGTTTGCATGCATGTTTTTGATGTGCTTTAACCCAATGGATATCTTTCCACATATGCTAATCATGTCATAATAACCTATGATCTTTTTAGTGTTTTATACTGCAACATATGAGCATCCCTCATTTGCTTGTTTTAGTATTGTTGTGTGGAGCAAGTATAAGTTTCAAATTACCCATACACCAGCGGCAGTTACATTATATTCCTTTTTGGAGTGGAGAGGCATTGAATTTGGTTAATCAAGCAATTTAGTGTGCCGCTCTACCTCAAAGGAATTTATTCCTTTGATGCGTAATACTAGATGGACAAAACCACAAAATGTTCCAGATTGACTTCTATAATGGATGGAGATTATTGTTAAGGTTGTTTGTCAGGAAGAGTTTATAGCAGCCAGAAAGTGTTCAGAGCCATCAGGGAAAATGAATAACTTAGCTGACATTTTTCCAATTTGTTACTGGTACTGAATCTAGCCACTTTGGTTTCTTAGTCGAATTCTATTCGCTTGAACCTAATGTATTGACATTTGTTGCGTGTGCAATACTTGATGCAACATCAAATACACTCTGTTTTCCAGATAACTACATAAGATTACACAAATTTGAACTGTTACAATTGTTTTAATTCTACTTCACCTCAATATCATATTTCTTTCGATGTTAATCTGTAGGTGAATCAAAAAATGATGAAATCAACCCTCATCAAGGATTTGTATGGCGAAATTGAGCGGCTTAAAGGAGGTCATTGCTTTATATTCAGTCTATGAGATATTTTGAAGGATTCTTTTCACAAGATCAGAGTAGCATTTTACTGATCCCCCTTTGTTCCAACTGCTTTCTTCCAGAGGTGTACGCTGCTCGTGAGAAGAATGGTGTTTATATACCAAAAGAGCGATATTATCAGGAGGAGAGTGAGAGAAAGGTAGGACACTTTTTCTTTGTCCTTTCCTTTTCTCCCTTTTTTGGCTGTTCAAGGAGTGAGTGTAAAAATATTTAGCCTGTTTAGTATGCCCTCTATTTCCGCTTTCGTTAGTTTCATTTTCGTATTGCTTTGAACTGTTTGTGCTTATCTGACCTTTTCTCATCATGTTTTCTCTTGAGCGGAGGGTCTTCCGGAAACAGCCTCCCTATCTTCCGAGATGGGGGTAAGGTCTGCGTACATTTTACCCTCCCCAGACCCCACACTGTGGGATTTCACTGGGTAAATTGTTGTTGTTGTTGTTTGTATTCAAACGCTCATCTGCTTATACGAGTCTGTTCCGTTTGTTCTGTATTCATCTTGACTGTATTAGGATTTGTTCAGTTTTTTTATTGCAAGAGTTTTCTGATATAGAATCGTTTACCCTATTAATTTTTAGGCAATGGCAGATCAAATTGAACAAATGGGAGTTAGCATGGAAAACCAGCAGAAGGTCTGTAATTGACTGAAACCTCGTACTTGAATAGTTCTTTTATATTCCACTTCTTATGTGAATAATAACTTGTGTTTTGGTCTGTGATAATCAGCAACTTGAGGAGTTACAAAGTAGACATGACAGTCAGGTTCAGCAGTGTTCAGATTTGACTTGTAAACTTGATGCAACACAGGTGAATTACTAACCTTTTATTCCTTCGTTGTGTTTTGCAACCTGTTTGAAAGTTCTTATGGTGGAGGGTTCTTGCAGAAACAATTGAACCAAACAAGCAAATTGCTAGCCTACTCTGAAGAACAGTTAAGACAATACCAATACACTCTCAAGGAGCGGGATTTTATCATCTCTGAACAAAAAAAAGCTGGTATAGTTATCTGAACGTTCATTTTGAAGTGTGCTTTCCTATTCAGTATTAATTCTGAAATATGATATTTTCAGAAAATGCCCTGGCCCACCAAGCATGCGTTTTACGGGCTGACTTGGAGAAATCAATTCAAGAGAATGCTTCCTTATTCCAAAAAATTGGTATGAAATTTAATTGTTTTCGCTGCATGATTTGTCAGGATTACTCACTTCATCCTACTTTTTTTTTTCCCTTCAGCTAGAGAGGATAAACTGAATACTGATAATAGGTCAGTGGTAAACAACTTTCAAACTGAGCTTGCAAAGAAACTTGGTTCTCTTTCCCGCACAGTGGCAACATCAGTGTCTCGACAAAATGAACACCTCCAATGTGTCGAGAAATTCTGTAATAATTTTCTCGAATCACATGATAAGGTGATTACTGGGTCCCAGTGGCTCTTCTCCTATTTCATCTTCTGCCTTCCCCGCTTCTAATTGTTTGTCTTTTTTGCTAGTGATTGCTGTGCTTTCTTTGGTTCTCTCCAGTTCTTTTGAAACTGAAACGTCATAACTTTTCTTGTAGGCTGTCTTAGACTTGACGAGGAAAATTAATTCTTCAAAGGCCTTGTACATAGCTCACTTTGAGGCTATGCAGAATGTAGTGAGGCTGCATAAAGCTGCTTCTAATGCTGCTCTGGCGGAAATTTCAACTTTGACTTCTTCTAATTCAATTTCCGCTAAAGAAGTACGAAATGACAGTTTGCTTTCAGCTTCTGATGTATTTGGATTTTTGTCAGTATACAATAATAGATGTATTTGTGGTTTGAATACCTTTTCTTTGTTCCTCTCCTTGTTGCAGTTTCTAGATGCGGAGTCTGTTAAAGCAAATGTCATTTTCGAGGAACTTCAGAGCACTTTGTCAACCCACCAAGTAGAAATGGCACATTTTGCTAGAGAGCTTCGTCAGGTTCCAATATGAACTCTACTTGTAAACTTTGATTGATAATCAACACTTATTACATCCAGAACTTGGTTGTTATTGTTAAAGTTAATTTGAGGATATAGTTCTGCATTGTTCATCATTGTTTTTTTTCCAATTATGTAGAGATTTAATGACAGTACAGAGCATTTGACAAGTATCTCAGAGATCATTCAAGGATTTTTTGACAAGCTTTTCGACGAATCAAAAAGACTTGAAAGGCATGCAACAACAGTTGATGAGATTCAAACGAAATCTATTGCTGAATTTGAAAAGGCATATGAGGTATGTCTTTGAGACTCGGTACAACAGTGTTGTTTATCCCTCTAATTCTGATGTCTGAGTTTGTCTTCTTCAGGAGCAATCAAGATTAGATACAGAGAAGCTTATTGCTAATGTAACTTCCTTGGTGTCCAATCACATGCTCCGTCAAAAAGAACTGGTTTGTTTTTCACTCCTGTGAATATACATATGATTTTTCTTCTATTCCCTTTCTAAAAGTTTACCTCACAGGTTGGTGCAAAGCTTGTTGATCTTAGAGAAACTGTTTCTGGAAATAAGACATTCTTGGATGGGCATGTATCCTCTATGGAAGGTATTACGACAGATGCAAAAAGAAAATGGCAGGACTTCTATATGCAAGCAGAAGGTGAGACCAAAGAAAATGCTGATTTCTCAGCTGCCAAACATTGCCGAATGGAATTACTCATGCAGAAGTGGTAAGTATCTGAATTTGCACCTTATATATTTGAATTCTTTTATTCTGCCAAGTTTCAGTTGTTGTTATTTGGTTAACCGAACTCTGATCTAAATTTGTTGACCTTTTCAGTGAATAGTCTTTATTTCCTCTATTTCATTTTAAATATTTTTGCTTCTTCTTTCTCTGTAAGCAATTGTGTGTTGCTTTTCTATCCAGTGTAAACACAACTGAAACAGCTCTGAAGCGGTGGCAAAGTACACATGAATCAGTTAACGACATGGGCAATCAACATGTTTCAACAATGAATTCAGTTGTCAGGTAAATTTTCAATTTTACTTGGTATTTTGTTCCATGCCTGAAGAGCAGATAAGTAACATATTGGTTACTTTTAATAAATGAAAGATGTATATTACCTCCTGTTTTGTTAATGGATAGAACTCATACTCCTTAGTCTGAAAGTAAATTGTTTAAAGCCATGCTCATCATTTTATTTCGTTTACTTATTTCAAGAAAAAGAATGAATGTCGGAGAAGTATTATCAATTCAAAGGTTCTAAATCTCTGCACTTGAAATCTTCAATTTGATTCCAGAAGTCCACCCTGATAATTTTTCTAGAAGGAGAAGCCCCCACCCCCACCCCGCCTTCCTTTGCAAACAGATAAATAGAAATAAACAACAATGTAATACTCCGACCACCACCTGAATAAATTGTTGATAGGAAGGTTTCAAGTGTTATTTCAATTTTCAATTCCGTTTGTGCCTATTAACAGTGTTAGTTAATGAAACTATTTTGGGAAATGTGATATCTTTTCATCTTTTGTTCATTTGTGCCTGTTCACTCACTATTTGCTTCCTTTTGTTCATTTGTGCCTGTTCTAATACTATTCTTTCCTACTTACCGAGACAACTTAACTGTAGCTGGAAATTGAGAGAGTGTTTTTACGGATGTTTGGTGTTATTTTGTACTGGTGGAAGAGAACCATCAAGTAGTTGAATTATGTTGGGAGAACATCAGATCATTCCCTATATCTAGAGCCACTTAGGGAATTTTTGAGTGGTTAAACTGCATTGTCCACACTAGTGGATCACAGAAGGCTTATAACAAACAATAGGAAATGAGCATGCAGATATATAATGTATATCGACTACGTCATTGGGCATTTGAAAAACCAATATGAGCTTATTGCTTTCTCTTTGAAGAGAAACTTGAGCACGCCAGCAAACTTTATTATGATATCCCTCTTTGTTTTCCCCCCTTTTCCTGTTTCAGGAACATATGCGATTGCAATGAGCAACATGTAACTGAATTTGAATCCACAAGGGAAGCTGCTGAAGAAGATGTGAAAAGGAATAGTGAAGATATTATTAAATCTATTGACGGTAAGTTTTCTAAAATTTGTCTAGTATGTTCTGATTTTGGGTTCTGCAGCTATTGAGGATTCTTTAACAGAATAAAGCGTAGGCGCAGTTCAATGCTAAAGAAAATCTTCTATAGATAGGCAATATGTTATAAACTTTTTGGAAGTAAAATACTCATAGAAGCAAAAATTCAGTAACATATGGTAAAATGAGTAGTACACTTTATATAGTAGATTGTCTAGTTTTTGGCTGCCATGATTAGTTTTTTTGGTAGGCATACTGCTAATATGTAATTTCATTTGTTGAAGGAATAATTTTTGCAAAAGTGTAGCTTATAATGTTCCCTCTATTCCATTCTCGTTCAGGCTTATCAGGCGAAGAGAGAGGATCTATATCTGGCATTTTGGATACCACTAGTGCACACTCGGAGACCCTTAATGTACTTGAGAAAGATCACTGCACACAGTCTACCTCCATTGAACATCAGACACTTGAAACATTTCAGCAGAAGTTTATGGTATGCTGATCAAGAATCTTACTTACACTTTAAAATTTAAATGTTCAGGAACTGCCCTGGACAAAGTTAGCTTCTTGGAAATTTATCTTGGTTACTATTTATTTTGCTGTTGCCTAGAAGAAAAAGGATAGTTCTGCCATATTCTATCTGCATTGCATTTAGCTGTGAGTCGTTTGGTTGGAGAATTAGGAAAAATAATCCCATAAAATGATACAATGTTTGGTTGGAGGGATTAGGAAAAATAATCCCTCAATAACTAATCCAATGATTTGCCATCTGGGTCGAGCTCGTCGCACAGGGCTTGCCTAGTGCGGGTTATCTCTCCTGTGAGGTTTGCGAGCTATTACACAGGATCTGGGTTTACCCTGTGCGCACCCGAAGGGTAGCGGCTGGGGGTTCCATGTCATAAAAAAAAAAAAAACTAATCCAATGATTTGTTGGCCGTATAAGAACAATAAATACCTAAATAAGTAAGCAGCTTTTGATTGGTGGTATTGGATAATGCCAACATCAAGTCATGCAGAATCTATGCATTATTTATGCGGGATATGAATGCTAAATAAGAATATGTGCATTAGCAATACAGAGATGAATATATGTAAAGACAAAATGCCTCAGAGTAGATATCCCTACATACCATTCCTTGCATAATTACTTATAAACAACCCTTGCATTATAATCTTGCATAACTAGCCTGAAAACCAAAAATAATGAAGCTCGGTGTCTTGCTTTTTCTTTAGCTCTTAGCATTTTCTAGTTAAGAATAGACAGTACTATATAGTTGTGCTGAACTTTCATTACTTTCTGACTGATGCTCAGGATTATGAGCCAACTGGAACAACACCTATTAGGTCTGAGCCAGATGTACCAAGCAAGGGAACAATTGAGTCGTTGCGCACCATGCCAATGGAAACTCTACTCGAGGAATTTCGAGAGAACAATTCATTTGAGTCATTCCAAGTAAAGGAACTTAAGCCTTCACTTATACCACGATCGCCTCTCTCACTGATAAACAATTAGCAGACTGGTCTCTTTGTTGTTCCATCGTGCATATGATCATTTAAGCTGTATCGGTATTTTCTTTTGTATACTGAGTGAATACTGCAAACTGCAGTATATATTGTAGGTTGATTCAGTCTTGAAAAATAAATCCCACCTTGGGATTTAGAAAAATGGCTGTAAATGAGGAACTCTTGGTGCTCTATGTATTGTAAAAGTGCTATTACTTGAAGAGTTGCTGTCTCATCTTGCAATACTTTTATAGTGACATTCAATGGTGAAATACTAGATAGATATATTTATATTTTGCGGCTATACTGACCTTAAGATGCTGAAGCAACTCAACTCTTTTTTTCATCAAGTGCATAACAATTTCTATTGCTCGAGCAAATTTGTACATAGCTTGTTCTGGACTTTTGAAATTTACTCAAGTCATAGTCGGCTCAACTCAAGTATGGGAAAAGAAATATGTTCATTGTCTTAATGGAATTGATATTGAGGATTCATAGAGCAGACCCCCAACTAGTTTGTGATCGAGGCTTATAAATTATCTTATTAGTGTCCCACAAGCTACTTATCAATTCAATAACTAGGTCTATGTGAAATTAAGAGTTGAAGGCAGCGTAAAAAACACGACATATTGTTACTAAGCATAATAGAACCATTTTTTTTTTTTTTTTTTGCTTTTCAAGGGATCTATTTCAATGATTAATGCATTAATTACTGCTTTGGTTCAGTTTAACAAAGATCCAGCACCTAGTATTCCCAGTCAAAGAAGTAATTTCTCTCCTTTTCTTTTTGATTTACAATTACATGTGATGAAAGAGAGTGATGCAAGAACACATCTCAATTATCTAATTAATTAAGAGACCTGGATGGTGGTTGATATTAAAATTATGAAATAAGAGACCATATGCTAGTTCACGATCCATTGGTTCATACAGATCCATCTCCTAGGTATATCAAAAAAAAAAAAAAAATTCTTTTTGTTAAGCGTATGCGTTTTCAATGTGATTCTTTTAGTGTATTCGAAAATCCAGAATTTGAATTGATGTCCTCTCATTAATTCCTTCTAAATTGCGTTTTAATTTAAAATATAAGAAACTTCAGAATTGTAGAATCAATCAATTGAAAAACTAGTTTCCAAATCCTCATTATTACTAGTGGAATCCAAATGATCTCTGGATAGATCAAAACTCTTTTCAATGGGCTAGAATCCGTAACTTGAATGAAACTAAATCTTGCGGAATCATATGAAATTGAGAACAGTTTTGCAAATAAATTGCCTACTTGTTTCTCGAGAAGAGATGGGAAACATGCTCACAGCAAAGGGCGATTAATCAAGTCCGACAACGGGTTTTCTAACAATTTGTTCGATGAAAAATGTGAGTCTATTTTGTCCACTTTCTTCATCCCCCTCTCACCCTACAGGACTCTCCAAAAATATTGTTGTACCCGTGTCGGATCCTCCAAAAGTTGCACTACCCTCTGGCATTTTGAATAGTTCGAACAACATAGCATTCACCTCATAAGACTGGAACAGGGACAATCACCAGTAATCTCCACAAGAACAGGCACCTTGTTTAAAGTGGTGAAACCGATTTGCATCACGGACAACGATCACCCTACTTGTAACCTGGGAAACAAACTTACAGAACGTGTGGCAGTCACCACATACTCGAAGGTTCTTCATAATTCTAATCGTGGATTGTTCAGGTGTGCTTATGAGGCCAAACGCGATAGCCAACTTTTCGCTATGAGAGAATAGGTTTCCAAGCTTAAGTTCCTCATCAACATCATGCAACACAAAGTTTGTGTCAGGAACATAACCCGCAATCTCCAATTCCTTGAGCATATAATTCAACTTCTCGTAGATCTCTTTCAATCGAGGATGGGTGTGGTCTCCAACGCTAAATCTGTGAATCTTGTTATCAACTTCAATCCATGTCCAACCAGGGATTTTCTTCAACTTCTGATGACTCATTAATTCCCTGATCTTGGCTACGTCCTGCCATTTACCCGCTTTAGCATATATATTTGAAAGCAAGACATAGTGTCCCGGGTTCTGGGGTTGCAATTCAATCAGAGATTTCGCCGCCTTTTCTGCAAGCTCAACATGGCCATGGATTCTACAAGCTCCAAGTAATGCCCCCCAAATCCCTTCATCTTTTGCAACAGACATACTCTCTATTAACTGTAATGATTCATCGATCTTCCCAGCACGTCCCAAGAGGTCCACCATACAAGTAAAATGTTTGATATCAGGCTTCACACCATACTCTTTCTGCATAGAATTGAAAAGTCGTTTGCCTTCTTCAACCAGCCCGCTGTGACTACAAGCATACAGAAGAGAAACAAACGTGATCTTGTTAGGCAATATCCGACTCCTTAACATCGTAGGGAACATATCAATAGCATTACGGCCTTGGCCATGATAACCATAAGCCCCTATCATCGCACTCCAAGTTATAACGTTCTTTTCTCTCAAACCATCAAACACTTCCCTCGCAACATCAACGGACCCACATTTAGCATACATGTCAACCATCGCCGTCCCCAATATAACATCCAACGAAAATTTACTCCTAGCTATATATTCATGTACAACCTTCGCCTTATGCATTGCCCCTATCTTTGCACAAGCGTTTACTACATTTACCAACGCGACTTTATCCGGAACAACTCCATCCTCTCTCATTCTATCGAACAAACTTAACGCCTTGTCCGGATCCCCACACTCCGTACACGCCCCAATCATCACCGTCCAAGTCACAAGATCTCTCTTAGGCATTTTATCAAACAGTTGGTATGCATCCCCAATAACCTTACATTTTGAATACATATCAACAAGTGCTGCAACAACAAAATCATCTGAATCCAACCCACATTTATAAACAACATTATGAATCAATCTACCCATTTTCAAGTCCATTGTATCTCTACAAATCCTAATCACAAAAGGTAAAGTATAATTATCAGGTCTATCACCAGATCTTAAATAATCCCTAAAAATCCTTAAACTGTTAATAAAGTCACCATTTTTAGCATAACCACCAATCATAACACTCCAAGAAACAGCATTTTTTTCACTTAATCCACAAAACAAAGCATAAGAATCATCTAAAGACTTATGCATACAATATATGTATAAAAGTTTGTTAGCAACAATTTGATTTTTAAACAGCCCATTAGTTGTTATTTGAGCATGAACTTGTTTTACTTGATTAGGAGTTTTACACTTAATAAGTTCATAAAGATAGAATCTTGGATCTAAATAATGTGAAATTTGTGTAGCCTCAACAATGGAGGGAGCTGAAGAATAACAAAGTGTTGCATATTTGGAAGCAAAAATCTTTGGGGTTTTGGATTTGAACATCAAATTTTAATTTGGCAGAGTGTTATTGTTATTCTTTCTTGAAATGTAGTTGATAGTTGGGGCAAACGATTTTTGAAGATCATTTCACTTTTTGTTAATTTTTTGTTCTTTAATAATTATGGTGTTTGAGCCGATGGACCTTAGCCTAATTTCGTGGGATCACGCAAAAACATCCAAGGCGATATCAATCGTGTAACTCTGTCCACAAACAGTTTGCGCGCACCTCGATTAATTCCACTAGTACTTACTACCTCCCACCAATCAAGATTGAATATAGCTTGTTTTCCGTGAAATCTATTTCAGTAGAGCATATGATGATGACAGGTAATCCTCTAAACTCGATTGGACTCGTTATGCTTGAGGTCCCATATGAATTTTATCGCTAGAGATTAGACATTTGCGTATCCCAATGCAGGGTCGAGGTTTGGTAGAACCCAAAGATTTGGAGTCGAACTTTATATGTGTGTGAATAGCTGAGTTATATTGAATCAAATATACATTTCAAAATTCACTCTTCAACTCGAAACTCAATGTCTAAATTTTGTATCCGCCACTTTGTATAGACAGGACAAGTCAAAACTATACATTCAACAATTGTAAATTGTACAAGAAGCTAGGCAATATTTTTCTTTATGGGACACCAAGTGAAAGCTGCCAAAACTTACACTTATTAGTAGTTTCTACATAAATTGTGCCTTGTTATTGTCAAGTTGGGCAACCAATTTTTTGAGGTCACTACATGAATAAGAGCAACATCTTTTCATTTCAAAGACAATTGCTTTGTCCAACTTTGGCAAAAGAAACAAACATGCGCTCACACACTAAAGGATAAGTCGATGCATTGAGTTCATTACTCAAATGATGATTTAACTACTGAAAATTATGTAGTAAAGTTGTCTTTCTTTCTTTTTTGTCTTCACAAAAGTTGCTTTTCTATAGTCATTTAACACGAAAAATCATTCTAGTCGATTTGTGAATTTTTGACACCCAACTCCTGATTTAACATTAATATCAGTCCACGTGGACTACTACATACATTGTGCCTTCTTATTGTCAAGTTGGGGCAACCAATTTTTGTCACCACAACATGAATAAGAGCAACATCTTTTCATTTCAAGACAATTACCTTATACAACTTTGGCAAAAAAACAACTTGCGCGCACATACTAAAGAATAAGTCAATTTGTCGAGTTTATTATTCAATTGATCGCTCAACTATTGAAAAATTATGTAGTAGAATCGTATTTCTTTATTTTGTTAGAAATGTCACTTTTCTATAACTATTTCACACGAAAAATCATTATAGTCGATTTTGTGAATTTTTGGCATCCAACTCTTGATTTAACATTTATATTTGTCCACGTGGACTTAATAATCAGGACACTAAACACAAGCCCATAATAATATCTCACGATAATAATTTAGTGTGTGCATATATATACAAATATTCAACTCGTCCTCTCACATCCGCATTAAATAAATTTTCCCTTCGATCAAAACATAGAAATTCTTTGATGATGACAGCGATGAGAATTAAACAACGGGCTCTGTTTACTTCGTTAGCACATGTTAAATTATGTGACCCAAAATTGAAAATAAAATGTCAACAAATACGTTATCTATGAAAAGTCAAAATTTTCAACTACGAATAAAAAGGTGCTCGGTAACATTCACTCTTTGTGTCGTTTGTCTAACTATCATTAAAGTTTCAAGAAAATCCAAAAAGTATTCAAACTCCTTTTTATTATTCAAATTAGTGTCAACCTATTGTTTATAATCTATAAGTCCAAGAATGAACACATGGCTAAATATATAAGATGTTGTTTATTATTTATTGTTATGACATCAACATCCACTTTTTCTCCACCACACTTTAAAGTAAAACTTCAAAACAAATGCAAACTCCTCTTTCCATTTATGGGCTTATGATTATAAAATATAAAATCAAGATTTACTAATTGACAACCACAAAAAACATCTTCCCTTTACCTAATCTTTTAATCTGAAAACGGTGGGGCTGTTTCTAGAGTGCAAGGTCAAAACAATAGTTTTATTTGTTTATTTTGTCTGAACCATGAGAAACAGGCTGCACACAAAAAAAGCTCCTGGATTTTCAAGTAAAAAGAAGGAAAAGAAAATAATTACTTAAAAAAAGAATTAGAAGTCTTTTTTACTTTAGTTTGGGTCATGACGGCCAGTGTAGAATCCTAAGATTGTAGAAGCAGCGCTGCAGAAAAGAAAAGATTTGTTGCTAATGTAGCTCAATAAGAATAAAACAGAAAAGATATTTGACCTTTGAGAATGAAGAAACTCTCGATAAGAAGTGTTTCCCTTTTATGGGTCCTATGAGACCTTTGAGAATGAAGAAACACTCGATAAGAAGTGTTTCCCTTTTATGGGACCTACGAGGAGCAAATATGAATTAGACGGGTCAGTAGGTTCCAGATATCAAATATTATACCGATGCTTCCCTCTTTAGGGTCCTATATGCTACAAATCTGAATTTGTCGGGTCAGGGAGTTATGCATCTTTCTTTTTAGATTTTTCTGCTTGAGAGGGAGGTGGATCTTTGGACTTAACGAGATATTTTGTGCTTTATTTTTGTCAATAATTAAAGGGAATAAGATATTTTTGGCACTATATCAAAAGGTGGATCTTTATTTCTCAATATTATGATTATTATTTATTATAAGTCAGGTCGACATGGGAAATAGATTTTTTGTTTCCTTCTAAAAATTAGGTGTTTATGGGTAGGGGATTCTAGTGGAACATAAAAGTTGTGACATAGAAGTTGGTTCTTTCCAAGGTATCACCAAATTGTGCTAAGAATGTACCTTTGACGCTTGCAAAGTTGTTGTAGCATATAGTAGAAACATGTCATCAAGTCAACAAAACCTTAGTGGAAGTGCATGTAGGAAGTTTGTCATCAATTTTTCTTGGTGTTTTATTGTGAAATGATATATGCCTAAGGTAGGTGCAAATCGAAGAGCTGAACATAATTATAGGTTTGAGTTCGGATTTCTTTCACCCATTCGATTTATAAGGTTCGTAGTATATTTTCTGTACTTATGTAGTAATTTTTTTTAATACATATACATGATTTGAGTCAAAATTTCTGAGTCATCCATCTATGGTCCTAAGGCCATTTTCTTCCACATGATACTAGAGTTAAACCCATCACAACATATTCTTGATTTACCATATATAACCATTTTTTTGTGCGGATTGCCCTTCAATAGCCTTTGGTCTTTAATTTTTGCCCTTCGCTTAAAAAGGTGTCGAAAATACCCCGAGGTTCTGAGTTCGAACTCCGCTCAGTTAAAAAAAAAAAAAAAAAAAACACAAAGCAAGGCTCTGCAAAAAGTCTGCCTTATGCGGCAGAGTTTGCCTTAAGGCATAACTAAAGTCTGCCTTATGCGGCAAATGTTGCCTTAAGGCATAACTAAAAGTTTGCCTTATAAGACAAAATGCGCATAAAATGAGACTTTTTAACCTATTGCGAATTTTTTTTTAATTTTTATGACTAAGCCGGGGTTCGAACCCAGAACCTTGGGGTATTTTAGGCGAAGGGGTTCGAACCCAGAACCTTGGGGTATTTTAGGCGAAGGACAAAAATTAAAGACCAATAATTTGAGGGACAAAAATTAAAGACCACCCCCAAAGAAGGGCAATCGTGCAAATTTCCCTATATAACAAGTATATGGGCTAGCCACTTTTTGCGCCGATTTTGAAAACAGCGTGTGTTTGAAATTTCGTCGAAAAGTAATCACTTTTAATATAGAAACGTCATCACATTATCATGTATTTCAAACTTAAACAAGAATGAAGTCTGGGATACAAGAATAAAGTCTGGGATACTTTCACGACTTATGAAATCCATGAGTCTGTCAAGGATACCAAAAATCAGATATTTTTCAATGATTGAATCTGTAGCTATTTTTCAATTACAAGTGTGGAAGATTGCTATTTTTTTATTTTACCCTGATTAATTTACCCAATTTTGGGGCTTCATGTTATATGTTGTTCACGCTCCAAACGTCTAGGTTTTGGTTCTGCATTAGGAAATGCTAGAGTTCCATATTAATTTACGAAATCGGCGTTCTTCTACTTATATATGATCTTGAATAATTTTCGCTTCATGAGCTCATTTTTGGAGTCTATCGGTTAGCTAGTGTCTAAGCTCATTTCCACAAGAATTCACCCATATATTTGGCATGAATCGAACCCACTAAGAACTCAAAGGTGGAAAAGCAATTTGAAAAAGAAAAAAAAAAAAAGTACTTGTGCAGCCAGCTATTAAGTACAAATGTTCCAAGACATAAATATGAAAACGGAAAGTAGAAAGATAAAAGTTTTTGCCAAATTTATCAACCAATTTTCCACAAGTAGTCAAAACACTTATGCTGATTTTATTGGTTAGGAATCTTGGAAAACTTAAGTAAATGTGATGTGTAATGCACTTGTTCTTGTTATGCAAATTCATCATTCAGCACCTATTCATCGATCCATTTTAGTTACATTTTCAACAATTACTGTGGTCCTATCCATTTTATTTTGAGCCTCAAACATCATGATTACATATTATTTGAATATGATGAAAATAAATTCAAAGGTATTTTTGTAAGTAAATCTATCCGCGTCTATTCCATGTGGTTTGTCTTTTTTTTAATCACTATAAAATAAAGTTTGTTGCTAATAATCTGTTGCTAAATTTTATTTTATTTAGTTAATTCGCTAAATAGTACATAGCTAATAAGATTTTTTCATTATCCGTCGCTAATTTGTTATGAAAGTAGGATTAACTTTACTACGCGCACATTAATTTAGATAGCCTCTTAAAATCTACTCTCTTTGCTTAATACTCGTACTTCAACTTGCGGCATTTCATTTTTTTTTTCTAAAAAGGGAAAAAAATCAGTCCATATGAAAAGCTAGCTTAGAATCGCATTAAGTGTTGGAAGGTGTTGGAGATTTTATCTCACACTGAGTAAGATTCTCAAAGGAATTTATAATGCATTGAGCTACTCCACTTATTATAATGTTAATAATTATAAGGTTATGACTTATGAGTGTTTCTAATTATAATAAGTTTAAAGAGCTCAAATATATATATATATATAAGTAGCTGATTATATTGATCAGCAAATAGAAAATTATTTCATGTATATAGGTTAAAATTTATATTTTATAAATATGTGTTAAACCGTGAACACCCTTAGTAAAACTCATAGTTTCACGACTGCCAAATCATTATAAATTTTTGAAATGTTGTGATTGTGTGAGTTGTTCAAAAACTTAGTAGTAACAGATCAAATCATTGGACTCGAGCACTATGATATACACATAGACATATTAATATTTGTGTCCGTGATGCAAGATCAATCAGTGAAAATTATACCTCAATTTCGAACGAGTTAAGATCTGTTATATACATTCTTAGTTTCTCACTCACTATGTTTTCCGTTTAAATTTGTATTACATACTATAACGCATCAATTGTGTAACAGTTTTAAGATGTTCTCCACCTGTAATTTTAACATTTTAGGCATGTTGAACAAATTCTTTCGTATGGTATTAAAGCAGATTTATCTGGGTTTTAGTCTAAACTGCGCCTATTAAGCTACTAGCTCGAGAATTGTCTCATTTATTTGGGGAATTTGGGCGTGGAGTATGGCTTTCCACGATATATGTGTATAAATTTGTGAATAAAAAAAAAACTTTTTGTTTTTGTTACACAATCAGTTTGGTCCATAACCCAAAATAATAAAAGTAGCCGCTGTTCTTCTCTACCTTTTCATTAATTGTCACATTCTAGATTTTTTTGAGATAAAGCTTAGTAACAATCACAAGTTGTAGTGCTTATATAGTTGCTACTATAATTGATAATTAACATTAGGCAAACTTTTATTATGTGAATATATATAGTTAGGTGCAGGTTGGCATTAGGTCTCATTTTCTCGATCTTTCACATTGCCTAACTTTTTTGTTAAATTTTTCTATGTTTTTGTAAGGAACAATGTTGAGGGGAAAAAAAAACATGGACATTAAAAGAGTTAAAAGGTTATGTTGGTGAAAATTGAACCATGTATACTTATATAGCTAAGGTCCTCTAACATACCGAACGTGGACAAAAATACTAAAGTTAGGACATATATATAACATATTTAGAGGAACACGACATATTAATTTTGTCTTTTTGAGTTTACGTCATACATGATCATGAGAAGGGAGTTTGCCATTTTAATTTTGTAATTTGTACTCGTGAAAGGATTTGAGCATCAAATTTACATTAAGACAAGGTCATGAGGTGGTTCTACCATTGTCAGTGAATTTTAATTATTAATTGTAAGCTAATTATCTTATATATTAGATTATTAATAAATATTGTCAAGAGATTACATATAATTACATAATAAGAATATGATTGTGTAATATTTTTTATAATATTGACGCATAAAAGAAAACTATTTATTTAAAAGGCGAAAAGCTTGTCCTTCAATGTCATCGGTGAAAACAAGGAACTATAAATATTTCCAGTAACTACATAATTTGTGTTCTTAATAAGCAATATTATTGTGTAAATATTTTGTTCATACCAATCCAGTAAATATATAATATGTGTGTTCAACAAAATTGTTACTATATTTATTTAATCATCGTTAGTTAATACATATTTTCACTTCTAATTTATTACTAATCACGGTAAACTAACATAGCTTGGTATAAATATTGGGTGTGTAATTAGGTGCCAAATGTTCAAAATATAAAGTGAAAAAAGAAAGGGTGGCAAATGGCAAAAGGCACGTGTAAGAAAAAACTGGCAAGTAAAAAGGAAACTCAAAGATGCAAATATTCCAATAATACAACTGCTCCAATATCGTTATAATTAAATAAAAGTTTATCCAAAAAGAGAAAAAAACTATTCCTATCCAAATTAACTAAAGAAAAAAAAACTCCAAAAATCGACCTTTTTTTATCCACTCATCATAGTTGGTTTTCTCTATAAATACTCCAACACGCTTTATTTACTTCTTCATTCTTCAGTTTCTTTCTCCACATTATTACAAAAAAGAAACACAAAAAATGGAGTTGTTTAAGAAAAATTCTTCTGTTTGGGCTTTATCAGTTTATTTATTTAGCTTATTTGTAGTTTTATCAAACATTAATGTTGTGTTTGCTTCTCATAATGTTTTTGTGGACTTGCAATCTTCAAGTGCTGTTAGTGTCAAAAACGTTCATAGAACTGGTTTCCATTTTCAACCCCCAAAGCATTGGATCAATGGTATGTTCATCTGTTTCTCTGGCTCTAATTCTGTGTTGTGTGTGTGCAAGAGCAGCGGCATACACAAAATTTAACGTATAAGCAGTGTCAATTTATTGGCACAGTTCTAACTTAAATGCGAGTTTGTGTACTCTAGGGCTGCGTTATTTTTAGTCGTTGTATGTATCTAGCATATTGTTTGTTTCTAGTTCATGCGTTGACGGTGCTATTTTATTACTAAGATTATTGCATTATAGGGGAGATGAAACTTCTGAAAAATTCTTTATTTTTAACTTATATATTTTGATCATAAGTATTATAAGAGGAGATTATTGCTCCTTCTTTTGCATAAGGAACTATAATTTCGTTTTGCTGCTTAGTTGATTATTGTAGCTACGTATATGTAAGATTGATCATTCTTGATAGCTAACCCCCTTGTGGGCACTCTAGCTGAAAAAATAATACCACTACTAAGAGAGTAAAACGTTTCTTATTAAAAACGAGTCTATTCCCTAGATTATGTTAGTTATTATGGCAAGAAAAGGCTATGGTTTTGGATAAGAATGTGCAAAAGAGAAAAAGAAACATGCAACATATGAAAAGTATTTTTTGGCCTAAAATTTTGGCCTTGGAATCAATTTTTTGGAGGCATCCTTTATATTCCCCGTGACATTTTCTTCTTCCATATTGGTTTTCTCCTAAGTTACTATATCACGATAAAAAAAAATGACATATATTGTGTAGGTCTTATATTAACTAGCCAAACAAATTGTCTCTTATATATAAATATAAAAGAAAAAAATACTTTATATGTTTCGTTTTATGTGACACTATTTTTTTATTAGTCCGTTCAAAAAAGAATAATACTTCGATCTCTTATCTGAAAATAAATAACTTTAAGTTTATCATGTTACACTTAATGACTTATTTTTATAGCCACCGTAATCTCAAGACATGTATAAGACCATTGTTCCAAAAAATATTTTCTCTGTCTCTTTCTTAAACTACTTTCCTAGCTAAACTCTGATACATAAATTAAAAATTAAAAATGGAGGGACTAACTCTTTTTGTTGTTGTTGCTGCTTTAGACACCTAGTATTTAGAACTTACTAGTTCAATTTAAATTCGTGACGAACAAGCTTACTAGCAAAAATTTCTTATGAAGTCTAAAACATGTGGAGAAGCTAGTATAATAGTTATTTTTTTCATTTCTTACATTTATGTGTTTTCACATTTCATTCGTTAACTATTTGATTGCTTCTCAATATTTTTTTAATTATAGAATGCATTCAATTGTCTTCACTAATCATTTTCTAATTCTTTTGTTCTTATTGGTCTCTCTCGATGCTTGCCTTCCAAATATACGACAGACCCTAATGGTGAGTTAGATGTTCTTTTTTCCAAAATTCATTCTAATACTATATATATACACAGAATTACCAATAACTCAATTCATATTATTGATTTTCATGTTTTTTTTTTTTTTTTTTCCAACAGCACCAATGTATTACAATGGAGTCTATCATTTATTTTATCAGCACAACCCAAAAGGATCAGTATGGGGCAACATTATTTGGGCCCATTCAGTCTCCAAAGACTTGATAAATTGGATCCATTTAGAGCCTGCAATTTATCCATCCAAAAAATTTGACAAATATGGTGCATGGTCCGGGTCAGCAACTATTCTACCCGGTAACAAGCCCATTATTTTATACACTGGAGTAGTAGATGTCCACCAGGCCCAAGTCCAAAACTATGCTGTCCCAGCCAACTTGTCTGATCCATATCTTACTAAATGGATCAAGCCTGATAACAACCCCTTGATTGTTCCTGACAATAGCATCAACAAAACCAAATTTCGTGACCCAACAACAGCTTGGATGGGCCAAGATGGGCTTTGGAGAATTGTGATAGGAAGTTCGAGAAAACATAGGGGATTGGCCATATTATACAAAAGTCGAGATTTTATGAGATGGGTCAAGGCCAAACATCCACTTCATTCATCAGCTAATACTGGAAACTGGGAATGTCCTGATTTTTTTCCTGTATCATTGAAGAATACTAATGGTTTAGACTCATCGTATCGCGACGAAAATGTTAAATATGTCCTTAAAAATAGCCTTGATGTCACTAGGTTTGAGTACTACACCATTGGCATGTATGATATCAAAAGAGATAGGTACATTCCAGATAACAACTCTATCGATGGTTGGAAGGGATTGAGGCTCGACTATGGAAATTTCTACGCGTCTAAATCATTCTATGACCCTAGCAAGAATCGAAGAGTGGTGTGGGGTTGGACTAATGAGTCTGATGTTTTACCAGATGATGATATCAGGAAAGGATGGGCTGGAATTCAAGCTATTCCACGCAAAGTATGGCTTGAACCTACTGGTAAACAATTGGTCCAATGGCCTGTCAAAGAATTAGAGACCTTACGAAAGAAAAAAGTGCAGTTAAACAAGAAGAAGTTGCGCAAGGGAGAAAAGGTCGAAGTTAGAGGAATCACACCAGCACAGGTTTAGACTTTTTCTTGTTAAACCTCATTACTATAAATAAAGAAGTTTTTACACCACACAACATCCGTACAAATGTATGCACTCATCATGCATGCACTTGCTATACACAACTAGACAGATGAATTGTTTTTAGTTGACTAGAAATGTTAAGATCGTTTAAATAAGTTGTCCTTTACATACTAAGGCTAAACTTGTAAAACAATTGAAAATGGCAGGCTGATGTTGAAGTAACATTCTCTTTTTCAAGCTTGGACAAGGTAGAGCAATTTGATCCTAAATGGGCTGACCTTTATGCCCAAGATGTTTGCGCCATTAAGGGCTCGACTGTTCAAGGTGGGCTTGGGCCATTTGGACTTGCAACATTAGCTTCTAAAAACTTGGAAGAATACACGCCTGTTTTCTTCAGAGTGTTCAAGGCCCAAAAAAATTATAAGGTTCTCATGTGCTCAGATGCTAAAAGGTATGTTTATTCAATCTAATTAATTGTAAGGATAAAAATTACATTTTCTCTCATTATTTGTCTCGTTTGATCAAATGTTACTTGTCAACTTACTTTTGATATGAAATGGGTCTTGGCCTAACTCAATCCAAACTCTAATATTTTTAGGCCGACTGAGCATGAATAATATAATATAGGAGCACACTATCGAGTAAACCAAAAATTGGAATGACTCAATATTGATATCATGATAAGAAATAGACCTACTCATCAACTGTCCATTAGTACCAGTAAAAACACTAACCTTATTTAATTTCCTTATTGATGGGCAGGTCCACCATTAGGCATAATGAAGCAATGTACAAGCCCTCATTTGCTGGATATGTGGATGTAGATTTAGTAGACAAGAAGCTATCTCTTAGGAGTTTGGTAAGTTTTCTTTCAATCATTTTTTATTGATAATTTTTTTGATCAAATTTTTAAGATCTGCTTATTTTGAAAAGTGCTTCTAAAAAAAATATTTTACGAAAGTAATGATTTGTATTTGACTAATCAATTAAAAAAACACTTTTATCAATGTTAGAGCATCAATTTATGCCTGGCCGAGCTATTAAAAGTGTTTCTGGGTAGAAGATACTTTTTCAGATTCTAAAATACACTTCAACTGCTACTCAAGAATATTTATTTTTTTCCTTCAAACTTGATCAAAAACTTCAACTCTCTAAAATAAGCACTATTTTAAACAATAAGAAAACACTTCTGATTTCCCAAAACAAGCTATCATCTCTCTATTCTCTTTTTCTTTCAAGTAATTGTTTTATTATTTATATGTTTTTCAGATTGATAACTCTGTAGTGGAAAGTTTTGGCGCTGGTGGAAAAACATGCATAACATCAAGGGTTTATCCAACACTAGCTATTCATGAAAATGCACATTTATTTGCCTTCAATAATGGCACAGAGACAATCACAATTGAGACTTTGAATGCTTGGAGCATGGGTACACTTAGGATGAACTAAAACAATTTCAAGAAAAGAATTATGTCTACAACTATATGTGTACTCAATATGTCCTCAAGAGTCCTCAATAATTGTCTCTCATTTATTTTGGTGAATTTAGAGGCCATAGAGTATGTATATGGACTTCTATATTACCATGCTTATGTATGCATACTAAGAAATTTGTTCACTTTTTGTTGTTTTGTTACGCAATCAAATGTGTGGTCTTGTGTAGTACTAACATTTGGTAAAATTAGGCAAGTTGTTATGTGAAAGAGTTAGATAAAGTTTGGTTTTTTTAGAGCTAATATACTACCAAGTTGGCGGCTTATTTTATTAATAATAATAATAATAAGCTCAAAGAGAAGGGTACAAATAAGGAGACCCAAGCCTTGCATGTAAAATATATGAGGATGAACTAAATAAGCTATAATCATCATAGAATTTATTACACACTCGTTGTGATGAAATTATAAATGAAAATACTTAAGTAATGACAAAATGTAAAAGCAAAGAAGAAAGAGGAGTAATCAACCTTCAAATTTCTTTACAAATGAATAACTTAAATAAAATAGATGGCGCAAATAAAGTAACTTGATGAAGTTAATACTTGCCTTCCTATTCGAATCTGTGCACTCCAAAAGCACTTCATAAAGTAATTATTTTTAGTTTTAAATACACGATATCGTATTCATTATTGATTTTTGCCCTGAGGATATTGTATACATGACCAAATTTCAAGACATGTATAAACCGGAGTGGAAAACAAATTAGAATAGAGATACGGTTTTCAGGGTAACGTCAATAGATCACTACAGGAAATCAAGTTCTTGTGGCGACTTGATCCTTAGTCGCAACAAAATAATGTTTTGTTGTGGCGCCTTCCTAAGTCGCAACCAAAAATAATGCTTTGTTGTGGTGACTTCCTTAGTCGCAAAAAAAAAAAAAAAAAAAAAATTATTGTGGAAACTCGTCATAACAAGTGATAACCTTTGTGGAGATCATGTTTAGTCGCCACGAGTAACCTTCAGCCAGAGTACATAACTTATCTCAACAACCCTTTAGTCGCCAATAAAGATTATTTGTGACGGCTTCTTTTTCTTTTTTCTTTCCAGTCAAATGTATCCCATGATCGTTTTATGAAATTGGAATATATATCCCCAGGTTTTATATTATTTTTTGAATTCTTTATTTTTAAACACACACAAAGAAAAGACTCGTTCTTAGTTCTCACAAAAAGATATAGTAAAATACACATGGAAGGAAACAATGAGCAATAAATTTTCCAAAACAACCGCTAAGCCATTTAAATCCGTTATTTTAGATAAATATTTATCCAAATAAAAAGAAAAAACTCTCCTATCCATAAAAAGATCCGAAACTAACTCTCAAACTCCCAATAAAACACAAACTCCACCTTTCTTTTATTACTTTATATATTCCTCACATTTTAATTTCTTCTTCATTCCCAAGTTTCTTTCTCCTTATGACAACACAATAACAAAAAAATAAGTATTTAAATATAACTATTTTGTCAAAGCTCGATTGAGAAAAAAAAAATGGATTATTCATCCGGAAGCAGTTCTCGTTGGGCTTTGCCAATTATCTTAGTTTGCTTTTTAGTAGTTTTATTATCCAATAATGTTGTGTTTGCTTCCCACAAAGTTTTTATTCACTTGCAATCTGAGAGTGCTGTAAATGTACAAACTGTTGGTAGAACTGGTTACCATTTTCAACCCGAAAAACATTGGATCAATGGTACGTATACATTACTCGATCTGTGGGTTTTGTTCTTTATATATGTATCAATTTTTTTCACGTACATGTATAGTACTCTGAATTATACACATTGAATTTTGTCGAACATAATACGTCTAGTCCAGATCTGCCACTGATTACACCATATATACACTATCGAACATGTTAATGTGTATATTGATGCATGCTATGTGCCCTATGTGGGTTATGTTCTTTATATAGTACGTATCAATTTCTTTTTGCACGCTCTATAGTCCTAATAAGACGATCGAAGTGAATTTTATTTGTCGAACGTGTTTGTCTAGTCGAGATCCGTCACTGATTACTCGAGTTAAGGTATTTAGAGATGCATGGTATGTTTCGTTTATGAGTTCTATTCTTTATATATGTATCAGGTTTTTTTCAGGCATATATTGTTCGAGTTAGACATATTGAATTTAGTCGTCGGACATGTTACGTCTGGTTTAGTCTGTCAGTAATCGCCCACTATATGTCAACTATGCTACTGTGTCTATAGATATTGCATAATATATATGTTATGATTTTCTTCTTTATGTTCATGCATTGATGGTGCAATTATAGATTTAATTGTTTCAATTATCTTCACTAATCATTTCTTGTCATGATTTCTTTTTCATGGTCTCTCTCAATGCCCTTCAAAACATACAATAGACCCCAATGGTGAGTCAATTTTTTTTTAACTTGTTTAATTTTCATTACATAAAAACACAAATTAAATATTCCTAATTATGCTATTGTTTTTTTTGTATTTGAAACAGCCCCAATGTATTTCAATGGAGTCTATCATCTATTCTACCAATACAACCCAAACGGGTCAGTATGGGGCAACATTGTTTGGGCCCATTCAGTCTCAAAGGACTTAATCAATTGGATCAATTTAGAACCCGCAATTTACCCATCCAAACCATTTGACCAATTCGGTACATGGTCCGGGTCAGCAACTATTCTACCTGGTAACAAGCCCATTATCTTGTACACTGGAATAATAGATGCCAACAAAACCCAAGTCCAATGCTATGCTGTTCCAGCCAACATTTCTGACCCATATCTCCGTGAATGGATCAAGCCCGATAACAACCCGTTGATCGTACCTGATGTTAGCATTAACAAGACCCAATTCCGTGACCCGACAACAGCTTGGATGGGCCGAGATGGACATTGGAGAATTATAATAGGTGGTGGAAGAAAAAAGAGAGGGCTAGCCATAATGTATAGAAGTAAGGACTTTATGAAATGGGTCAAGGCCAAACACCCACTTCACTCTACAAATGGTACTGGAAATTGGGAATGCCCTGATTTTTACCCTGTTTCATTGCAAGGCACTAATGGACTAGAACAATATGGCGAACAACATAAATATGTGCTAACAAATAATATGGACGTCACTCGATTCGCGTACTATACTATTGGTAAATACGATACTAAAAAAGATAGGTTTATTCCAGATCTTTGGTTCTATCGATAGTTGGAAGGGATTGAGACTTGACTATGGAAATTTTTATGCAACAAAGTCGTTCTATGACCCAAGCAAGAACCGAAGGGTTATTTGGGCTTGGGCTAACGAATCGGATATTGTGCCCGATGATGATATCGCCAAAGGATGGGCCGGAATTCAGCTGATCCCACGTAAAGTATGGCTTGACCCAAGTGGAAAACAAGTGGTTCAATGGCCTGTTGAAGAATTAGACGCCCTGAGAGCCCAAAAGGTCCAATTGAGTAACAAGGTTCTAACCAGTGGGGAAAAGGTTGAAGTTACAGGAATCACACCCGCACAGGTATTATTTACTTACTTATTTAGACTAACATTAGTCTGGAGTAACATGCCGAGTATTTATCTAATTTAAACGGCGAATCGACAGGGGTGATGTTGAGGTGACATTCTCTTTCGCAAGTTTGGACAAGGCCGAGGCATTTGATCCTAGTTGGGCTGATCTTTATGCACAAGATGTTTGTGCCCTTAAGGGTTCAAATGTTCAAGGTGGGCTTGGGCCGTTTGGGCTTGCGACATTGGCTTCTCAAAATTTGGAAGAAAACACACCTGTTTTCTTTAGAGTTTTCAAAGCACAACAAAATTACAAAATTCTCATGTGCTCTGATGCTACAAGGTATACATATAATATTTTATATATCACCACTTTAAAAAGGAATTTTCAACGGATGTCCTATCAAAAATTTATCGAAATTTTGATGGTCGATTACGATTTCAACGGAGTTTCGACAATTTTAGAACTCTTGAGATTGACAGACCTCCTTATCAATTTTGTTTATGTTTGACAGGTCAACTCTTAAGCACAATGAAACAATGTACAAACCTTCATTTGCTGGATATGTGGATGTAGATTTAGCAGCAAACAAGAAGTTGTCTCTCAGGAGTTTGGTAAGTTGTTTTTCATCCTTAATAATACGTCTCGGGTTTGAGTCCGGCAAACGCAATCGCCTTTATAGGAGTATTTTACCTACCAAATAGGGACTTTTAGCGTAAATTCAAATTAGTCTTATCCCAAAGCGGGCAATCAAACCTCGAATGGAAAACCTAAAAAAGCAAATGTGTCCATTTCTCTCTATTGAAAGTCTTTTCGTAACTTTTTATTTATTTATTTGCAGATTGATAATTCAGTGGTGGAAAGTTTTGGTGCCGGTGGGAAGACATGCATAACTTCAAGAGTTTATCCAACATTGGCAATTAATGAAAAGGCACATTTATTTGCCTTCAATAATGGAACTGAGCCAATCACAATTGAGACTTTGGATGCATGGAGTATGGGCAAAGCTAAGATAAATTAAACAAAGAAATTAGGAGAAAGAAACTATGTTAAAAAGGGAGAAAATTTGAGATTTTGATGGACATAAGAGTTTGTAGCAAAACATTTAGACTAAAAATGATGTTTCAACTCTATTGTTGTCTGTCAATTAGATATCCCTCGAGGAGCCAAAATTTTTTTTAAAAATATTTATCCTCTATTTTCAATTTATGGGAATAATTCTATGTTCTTGCTTTCAACGTAGTTGCTCCTTGTCTTTTTGTTCAATTGCACATCATAAAGAACTACTTCTTGTGTTTCAATTTATGTGATACATTTCGCTTATCGAGATTCAAATTGCATGAACCTTGAACAATATTTTAAGATTGTACTTTCCCACCAAATTGATATGCGAAAAGTTGAAATTTATTGTACCTTTCATGTAGTTTTCAAATATATAAATTTTAATCTTAAAATATTGAGTTAATCTAATCCAATTTAGATTCAAAATTTAATAATCTACGTATGAACAAACTTTTGTAATTTACGTATGAACCAAAATTTAAGGTATTTGGTTACCTCAAATTATATTCAATGATTTTAAAAGAGAAATAGCTTTTTACTCGTAGAAGCACATTGTCTTCTCTAAAAAAATTCAAATACTTGAAATATTATCACGAATTTATTGTGTGTACTCATAATCGTTGCTAAAACATGATCTAAAAACATAATGATTAACCCCATAATGAGTACACAAACATAATATGTACTCATAATCCTATATGATTACCTCCAAAAAATATTATTGAAAGAAGAAATATCACGTACAAAATATTTTTGATGTAAAACATTTTCCATCACATCCAAAGCACTTCAAAAAAAAAAAAAAAAAAAAAAAAAAAAAAAGGTCAAATTAATATACAAGAAATATATGACCAACTATACATTTCTAAATTCTAAGGTATCAAATATATTCTATCCAATTTGGACTACATTGTCTTTGGCTGAATGATAGGCCTCGAAATTTGACTCCTCTTTCTTCCCTTTTGGTATTTTTTTAGCTGCAAAATGTAAGTTTTGGAAATACTTTTACTGTTCTATTTTATGTAGCACTATATTCGTATTATTTTGTTTGAAAAATACCTTTTAATAATAAAATTAATATAATTCTAAGTTTCTCGTTTTACTCTTAATATTTTTACAGCCATAAAAATATCTTTGTAATTTTTTAACATTTATAATAATAGATAAAAAGAATTGTTACAACAATATCAAAATAAGTAAGGGTGAGCATAATTTGGGCCAACCTAAAATTTGAATCGAAATTCGATTTTTTTGAATTTTTGGATTATGGATTGGACTTTAGACTTTATCTTTAAAAATTTTAGATATTGAATTTACGAAAATACGAAATTTTTATACCTATATTTAGCCCTACTCATATTATATGTGTCCAATACTAATTAGTCCAAATGTCCAACAGATTAGTACCCTACGACCCCTACCCATTATAATATTAAGTCCAATAAAGAATTTTATACTAAATTGAATGTAATATATTGCTTGCAAAACTGGAGTTTACTACAC